>NC_083602.1:27981624-28285226 GCF_029168945.1 Cannabis sativa | reverse complement strand
AAAATATAGGGGAAAATACAGATTTTTTTGCCATTAATGACAGAAAAATCTGTATTTTTTTTTCTCTTTTCATTAACATTCCCGATGGTTATGACAACGGTTTTAAACCGTCGGGAAGTCCACATTAGCGACGGTTGTTAACCGTCACCTATTTAACCCATTTTGCAACGGTCGTATAGGCGACGGTTATAAAAACCAACAAGAATACTTTAAACGACTGTTTTAAAAATGTCAGGAAAATCATTTTTGTAGTAGTGAAAAAGAGTATTTTGCTATTATGTTTTAAAGTAAGGCTATAGTGCAAATTACTCACTTATAGCAGATTTAAAATTTATGTTGAACTAAATTAGTAGGATCCTAATCTCACTTATTACTTGATTAACTCAAAATATTAATATAAACCCTAATTATTTACCATTAAGCTTATCAGGATATACCATTAGTAGTGTTGAATTTTCAATATACACCAATTAAGTGTAAAACTTTTTTTTTTTGGTTTAACCTTTATATCATTTTATTTTAAAAAATAATCTTACATTTTAGTCTTAAAATTATAATTTATCACACAAATAATAATTGATTTAAAACACTAACATATTTAAAAATATAAAATAAAAATAGTAATATTAAATAAAATAAAAAAAGCATAACACTAAGTATATAAAATTAAAAAAATAAATATATAATATAAATAAAAATAAACATTATGTAAAATAATAATTTAATAATCAAAATATTGACTATCAAAATATCAAAATAATTTAATAATTATTTTAGCCTTGAAGAATATCAAAATATTGACTATATGGAATAAGTATTTTGAGAATCTTAATATTATTGAAATGCTTGATATGGTTGTTCAACTTTTTATTTTTTGCATAATTTTAGTTTACTTATCTTAAAAAGGACTTTTTCCATTTATACATTTATTGTTAGTTTTTTTTGTTTTTTTTTTTCATTTATACGGTCATAATAAATTTAAAGGGCTTTTTTATTTTTACACTTCAAAACAGTTTTTTTTCTTTTTGTAGTTTTACGGAATTCTACATAGAAACTCTTATTGCAACTAGTGGATCAATCTAAATCGCAACCGAAAATCGTATAGCAATCCACATAAAAACTACTGAGAAATTATTTTAGAAATCCAAACCGTAAATTTTAAAAAAAAAAAAAAATTAAAAAATAGTATATAATTTCCCTACATTTAATACACAAATAAACTATTTTTTTTAGCAATTATACATCTACTTTTTCTCCTCCAAGAAAAATAGAGTTCTTCTCATTTCCTTTTTCTCTTGTTTTCTTTCTCACCATTTTCAGTTACCTTTCTCTTACTCTTTCACAATAACTTTTACTATTTTCACCATTTAGATTATTGACAGAGATTAAATTTAGCAATAGAGCGTATAAATGAAATAAAAAAGTTAATAAAATAATATTTATATGTAAATAAAATTTTATAGAATTGAAAATTAAAAAAAAAAAAAAAACGTAAAAACAGTATAGATAACAAAGTTACATATAAATATAATGGTAAATACCCTTTTAAAAATAGTTATGAATATTAGTATCAACAATAGAATTTAAATCGTTGGATAATTATTTGAAAAAATATATCTAATGTTTAAATTGATTTAATACATATTTTATTTTATTAAATTATTTTAAAATTTTAAATAATTTCTTAGTAGTCATAATATAATTATATCATAAATTAATATTATTAATTTTATTAATATAAATAATATGAAATGTAGAATATTTTAAGTAATATATTTATTTAATAAAACTAGATAGATGTTACGTGCCAAGTCACGTATCTTAATTTTATTTTAGTTTTTAGTTTTCTTTTAATATCATAATTTTAAAATTGATAATATTTAATGTAGTGATAATTATTAAAATTTGAAAGCATAATAGTGATTTAAAAAAAAATAAAAATTATTATTATACTTTGTAATAGTAATTAAAAAAAATTATTATTCATTCTAAATTTATCTTGGGAATCAATGAAAATGCTCATCTGTTAAACTATCAAAACATTCAAATTTAATTTAAAATAATATTTAAAATTTAACTAATTCTAAATATCAAAATTTGAAAATAATTTTTAATAAAAAAATAAACAATATGAACAACTTTATTATTAATTGCAACACTGGATTACTTATATTTAAATTTAACTAACATGCTGACCCTTTACATGTCAACATTTAATAATTTGTTATTTTTTTTTATTTAAAAAAAATCACCCAATAAACCAAGAATTCTGTTATAGAGCGACATTTTATATAGAATAGATATTTAGTTTGAATTATTAAAATTATTTGATCAAAAGTAAATATTCTATTGGTCTTAAGCATAGAAAATTAATTCAAACACATATAATTTCAACTGATGTAATAAACAGTATTCATTTTCATTATTATATGTTTTATTAATTTAGAAAGAAATACAAGGTTATCGATCTTATGATTAAACTAAGCAACTTTTATAATTAGGAAAACATACAAACAATTGGATGTCATATATAATATCATCTTACAATTATTACACACATAGAGAGGAAGAGAAAAACTACTGATGAATTAATAAGGCAGCGGTGGACCTGGTGGAGCCACTGCCACTGGTGGTGGAAGGTAGTGAATAAGAAAATTGGAGTGTGGCGGTGGCGGTGGGGAAGCTCTCCGGCGAAGTAATCTGCGGGGTCGAGTAACCGACGAGGATGAAGAAGAAGGGTTGAGTGGTATGGCTATGGCCGTATAGTTATTAGGATTTTGTGATAGAAGAACTACTACATACATCAACACCACACCAACCAAGTACAATTTTCCACCCATTTTTTTTTGCTAATATTTCTTAGTTTTTTTCTTAATACACTTGTATAATCGTTGTTGTTGGTCATGTCATATATTCATCTTTATATATTAATGATTAAGAATACACAATATATAGTTTAGATCTACTCAAAATTAAAATAATAGCAAATTGTATGGTTGGTTGGTTTTTACTACACCATTTTGAAGGTCCAACAAGGAAGCTTCACATGCCCAAGGAAGTAATATAATGCTATGCTCTCAGTTATATTTTAATACTAGTCGAAGAGGTCAGGTGCTTAGCACATACCGAAGAACCTGACTCGAATTCGAATAGTTGAACTCGCATTTTTTTTATGAGTGCTAATTGGAATCTCATATTATAATTTTTTATCATCCAATCCAATTCAATTGAACTGAACCAATCCAATCCAATCCAATTATAAAAGAGGAAATTGCACTTAGTATGGGATATTAAAAATTCTTGTGATAAATATGGCACATTTAAGTTTTTGGCCAATTTATATGGTATTTTTTTTTTGTTTTTAGATTTTTTTATAGTATTTGATATACCATATATATGTAATTAGGTTTCTAAATCCTATATTTAATGTTTTTATTTGTTTAGTAAGTTTTATTTGTCATTGATGTCGGAAAAGTCATTGGAGTTTGCTACTGGTGCAAAAAAAATCGTCGGAGTAGCGGTCGGTGCCGGAAAAGTCGTCGGAGTTGCTGCCGGCGCTAGAAAATTCATCGGAATTGGCATTGTCGCTGGAAAAATCACTGAAAAATCACTAAGAAACCGGTTTCTTGGTGATTTTTTCGTTGACAATGCCAAGTCTGACGACTTTTCTGACGCTAGCAGCTACTCCGGCGACTTTTCCAGCACCGACAGTAAACTTCAGATTGGCATAGTCGCTGGAAAAATTACCAAGAAACTGGTTTTCAGTTTCTTGATGAAGAAACCACTTTTTTGGTAATTTTTCTAGTAATTTTTCTGACCACAATGGCAATTCTGACGAATTTTCTGGCGTCGGTAGCAACTCTGACAACTAATATACCGACAGCTAGTCCGGTGACTTTTTCAGTACCGGCAGTAGACTCTGGGAAATTCTTCAGAATTGGCATTGTCGCCGGAAAAATTATCGAAAAAATCACCAAGAAACTGGTTTTTTCTCTTCATCAAGAAACCAATTTCTTGATGAAGAAACCAGTTTCTTGGTAATTTTTTTTTTTGTATTTTTTTTCTCTATTTGGTTGATTGATGAAACTGGTTTCAATTATTTTTAGTGTATATCATTTTTGTTTTGTTTTCATAATCTTTATTATTGTTGTGTAACAAAATTAGTTCATTGATGAAGAAACCACTTTCTTGGTGAAGAAACCAGTTTCTTGATGAAAAAACTACTTTCTTGGTGATTTTTCTAATGATTTTGCTGGCGACAATGCCAATTCTGACGACTTTCTTATGCCGGCAATAACTCCGACAATTTTTCCAACACCAGGAACTACTCCGGTAACTTTTTCGGCACCGACATCAAACTCTAGAATAGTCTTCGGACTTGGCATTGTCACCGGTAAAATTTTCGGAAAAATCACCAAGAAACCGGTTTCTTCATCAAAAAACCAGTTTCTTGGTAATTTTTCCAGCGACAATGCTAATTCTGACAATTTTTTCAGCGCCGGTAGCAACTCCGGTGACTTTTCTGGCACCGGCAGCTACTCCGACGACTTTTTCGATGTCGACAGTAAACTCCGGTGACTTTTTCGGCACGAGTGACAACTTCGGCAATCACTATAGTTTTATTTGTTTTATTTTTTTTAAAAAAAAATAAATATGAAGGGAATTTTAATATTTTTTATGGTAATATAATTAAGTTTTTATTTTTTATGAATTTTAAATTCAGATTTTTTTTAAATGTTTTATATGGGTTTTTTTAGGAAAAAAACTATATTTTTAGTTTGATTGGTTAGATAATATCATATTTAGTGGTATTTACTTTGGGAAATTTGATTTTCTATACTTAGAAAATCAAAAAATTTGATTTCTAAACCAATAATTTAAACCCTAAAAAAACTATACATTTTTTTTTCAAAACCCCAAAAATACCCCCCTCACAATATTCTCTCTCTCTGCATCATCTCTCTCTCCCCTCTATCTCACCCCAACCGCCCACCCTCACCCGAACCACCCTCACCCACCCACGTCAACCCCAACGCCGATCACCACCCTCACCCCCGTCGACCACGACCCCAACCCCTCCGACCCCAACCCCAACCCGAAAGAGCAACCCCAGTCCGACCCCAACCCGTCCGACCCTCTGAAACTTTTTTATCCTGCGATTTGAGAGAGGGAAGAAGACAGAGGTCCGATGGTCGGACCTTGGGGTCCGATGGGTCCGACCAATCGGACCCATCGGACCCCAAGGTCCGACCGTCTTTTATTTTTTTATTTTTTTTTATTTTTTTTTTTTTTTCTGCGATTTGAGAGAGAGGAAGAAAGAGGTCCGATGGTCGGACCCCAAGGTCCGACCGTCTGTGAATTTTTTTTTTTCCTGCGATTTGAGAGAGAGGGGAAGAGAGAGGTCCGATGGTCGGACCTTGGGGTCCGATGGGTCCGATTGGTCGGACCCCATCGGACCCCATGGTCCGACCATCGGACCTGGGGTGTGGGATTCTTGGGACCGGCCGAGATAGAGAGAGAGAGAGATGTTTGGGGGTATTTTTGGGGTTTTGAAAAAAAAGGTATAGTTTTTTTAGGGTTTGAATTATTGGTTTAGAAATCAAATTTTTTGATTTTCTAAGTATAGAAAATCAAATTTCCCTTTACTTTTTATGTCATATTTATCATAACCTTAATAATTTTTCCCATATTTTTGAAAATAGCCCATTACAAAAAGTTGGATATCTAATTACAATTGGATTGGATTGGATGTTAAAAGTTGGATTCTAATTGGATTGGATCGGTTATTGGATGTCAATCTCAAAATCCAATTAAAAACCGATCCAATCCAATTACATTTATATATATTAAAAAATTATTTATATAATAAAAAATATTGAAAAATATGATATATATTTATTATATTTTATTGTATTTTTTTGTGTATATTTAATTTGTAACACTTGATTGTTTTGTGTATTTATTTTTATGATGTTTTGATCTATTTTATTACTTAGAAATGTTGTTGTTTTAATTATTAGAAATTTTTAGCTACATTACACTTGCAAAAATAGTATATTTATGAAGTATTAAACTTAAATAAAAGGTAATACTTAGTTTTTACGTATTTTTCTTCATATTTTTAAGTTAATATTGAACTTTAGCTATGTAATTGGATATCCAATTAAAAAACCGACCCAATCCAATTAGTTATTGGATTGGATTGGATTGGATTTTGAGGTCTAATTGGATTGGATCGGATGATCATTTTCTAAATCTAATTACTAATTGGATTGGATCGGATGAGAAAAAAAGGTTGGATTGGATCGGATGCCCACCCCTATCCAAAATCATATGCCGAAATATTATTTGTCAGTTTTTTTTATGATGATTATCGTTATAGTTACAATATCATCGCTGTAAATTTTTGAAATTTTTTAAATAATTTACAATACCAAAAACAAAATTCATGATACTACAGTCTATCACGCTTGTTAAAAAAACTTCAAAATTATTTCGACATTGTAAGTTATTCAAACTTTTTAAAAAATTAAAAGGAGTGATGTTGTAACTATAATAAACACCAGCATGAAAAACAAAATTAAAAAAAATATTCCAACATATATTTTTAGGTACAAAAATTGATTAAGAGATTATAATATGAAGTTAACAGTAACACTCCTATTTTTTTATATATATATTCTTAGAAATTATACAGAAAACATTGATAAATCTTATCATATAGAGTTATTTATGATACTTCCAAATATTTTATTTTGGTCTGAAATATAATGACGATTTGCTCACTACTACAAAAAGGATTTTTAGAGGCAGTTTTAGAAAAAATCGCATTTGTTTCCGTTCAAGGGGTCGCATGAGGGGGCTAACAACCGTAGCCATAGGAGACCCTACTACAACGGTTCTTACATAATAAGGAGTCTCCTATGGCTTTTATACAGCTTCAGTATTTTGTGTCGTAACTAATTTTTTTTTTTAATTTTTATTTAAAATTTGATTTTTTATTTTTTTTATAAATATTTATTATTATTATATTTAAATGAAGCAAATGATATATAATAAACATAAGACAAGTTAAATAAATAATCATTTACAGTACATTAAGTAAATATATTACACTTATATTCTAAAATTAATCTAATTGTTTAAGAGTTATTTAAACATAAAAAAATAAAAAATAAAAAAACATCACTACTACAAAAGGAAGAATTTGCAACGGTCCCAAAAATAATTTTTTTTGGGGACCGTCACTAAAAAAATTAAGCAACTATTCAAAATCGTCGGGAAAAATTGATATTCCCGACGGTTTATAACTGTGGCTAAAAAAATAGGCGTTGTTTTTAATTAAAAACTCAAAAAAAATATGTCATTATACCCAACAGTTTTAAACAATCGGGTATATATAACCAACCCTAAAATTCATTAATCCGGCCAATTCCCCCCAGCAAATTAGACCTATGGTAGCAGCTACAATCCCCCCCCCCCCCGCCGCCCTAATTTAGACCCAGTAGCCATATTTCCCCCCTCTCGTCGTCAACACCACGAACAACCACTGTCTCCCTCTCGTCGTTAAACACCCACGAACAACCACCGTCCACCTGTCGACATCAAACAACTCCCTTACGTCGTCAAACTCCCACGAACCACAACCACCGACTACTCCCGCACGTCGTCAAACCCTCACGAACCACAACCACCGACCATTCTCTCTCTCTCTCGTCGTCTTTATCTCTCACCATCTCCTCCGTCTCCATTGCCTCCGCATGCAACACAACCGCCATCCTCCATCGCGACGTCACTGTCCTCCGTATATTTATTTATTTATTTATTACTTTTTATTTAAAATTCTGAATATATATTTATTTATATATACATATTTAAATTTAATGTGTTTAATTTATAATGGCTGTTAGTGTATAATTTAATTGTAAAAATTTGGTGTTGTTAAAAAAAATAGTGTGTTTTAAAGTTAGTTAATATTGTAAAAATTTAATGTGTAAAAAATATTTAAAAAAAAATCAAAGTAGAAAACATTTTAGTTTATGTAACATTTGTGATTGTAAAAATGCATTAGTTGTTTTAAATTATTTTATGTAAAATTATAAATTGATATTTGTAAAAAAAACATAATTGTATAAATTTAAGTTAATAAATGTTCTGGTATAAGTTTAGTATAGTTAGAGAAAAAATGTTTATTATAAGTTTAATTTTAATTAGTTTGATTTAATAATATTTTTAATTGTGTATTGTTAATTTTGTGTAGGTGTTTATTTGTGGTGATATCATTTGAAAAAACTTGAGACACTATATTAGACTTGGTATCTACTTAAACTTTTTTATTTAATATTTAAAAATGTTAGAAAAATTAAAGTGTTTCTGATTGTTAATTTCAATTATGTTTAGGTATTAGTGTGATGTTGTTCGAGTAAGCTTTTAATTTAATATTTTATATATTTGTATAGGTTTCGGGTTCTTTGTACTAATTGAAGATTGCACAATTGTAGCTATCTTTATTAGAGAAAGGTATAATCTCTAAGACTTTAAAATTTATTTAGTGGAGTTTGAATATGTTAAATAATTCATCCGTGGTAAAGTAGGTTCTGCGATTAATTGTACTGTGGTCGGATGAGAAGAATATGAATGTTTGTAGAGTTTGGATATCTTAAATATTTATTCGTAGTGAAGTAGGTTATGCGAATACATGTACTGCGGTCACATGGGTGAATAATTTTGTATTGTTATTATTGTATTATTATACGTGCTTATTAATTATTTTTTTCATGTTTTAAATTTTGAGAATGTCCGATTACAATCATTTTGCTGTCAAAATTTCGATAGAATTAGGATAATTTTTTAATAAAATGCATAAAATTCACTAAAATATATATATGTGGTAATTAATTTAATTAATTATTACTAGATTCAATTCTGATTTCGTCTAAACCATTTGTCTAGTTTTTCATAGTGACTGAGAGCTATGAAGTCAAAAGATTAAAATTCACAACTTCATTTTTTCACTTTTCTGACAAAGTGACTTATTTAGAAATTGGCTAGTTTTGAGTCTCCTAATTTTCCCAAAACAACATCTCTAAGAACTGGTGACTAACTTCATCAGAACACAGAAACTGGATAAGTGATGTCAAAATATCACTTAGGCATCAAAAAATACATTCCCAACACGATTTCCCACCCACCCAGCGTCTAGGTTAACGTCATATATCAACTTAGGCGCTGGATGTCAACCTGGATGCTGGGAGTAAAAAACCTTTAATAAAACGACCATAACACAGTCAATAGTGATTTGATTGACATGATTCAACTTGAATTTAAAAGGTATTTCAATGCTCTATCAAGTCATGTCTCACACTCCAATAACAATTCTGAAGTTATCATTTTTTCCTCAAGAGAGTTACGAATTTAAGCTACAACTTACCCGAATTGAGTCCCACAGATGCGACTCATGTCTCAGAAATTGACGATCGACCTGTGGAGTCAATTTCACCGTTAGATCATCATCAACGGTAGAAAATAGCCTAAATTTATTTTTCCATATTTTTTGGAATATTTTATTATTATTTTAATAGGACCTCCTTCCCTTTAAAAGGAGAGCTCATCTAACTCATATTTTACATTCAAAAAAGTACCCATAAGGTCAAAGCATCCCTCTTTATTTTCTCTTTCTAGAATTAGAGCTTTCAGACTTAGCCAATTTTCTTGTAATTCTCATGAGAAATAAAAACTTGAAGTAGATGTAGCTCCATTACCATCACATCATGGGAAGTGAACTACTATAAATCTTATGTGTCTTTCTAAATTATTTACTTAAACTCATTATTCATCTTGCCAATCTAGCGAGCTGATGTTGGCCACTTTTCAACGTCAATATTTTAGTGCTTTCATTTAAAGCCACAACTCGAGTTCCTGATTACAGTTTGATTTCCTTATTGGGAGCTTCGTTCTAAAAGGAATCCATAAGTTCTAGCAAGTAATCATCTGCGAACACGCAAAGCCACACTACCACTCCTGGTAGTCGTGCCACCACTCAACATGTAAAAGCCACTGAAATTTCCCATATGGAAGAAACTATGAGCGAGCATCCAAAAGAACTCAAACTCGAGATCACAGACCTACAAGTCCAATACAGGCAAATGCTAGGACCAACCACAACTTTCCTCGAAGCAATTTGAATAATGTGAGAAACCAATCTCCTCCGTGGGATTCTCTTCACAAGTCTAATGACTCTAGGCCACCCCGTGACCCTGCAAAGGGAAAGGGACTTGCAATCAACCTTAGGAGAAGGACCTACAAGCTCTACCACAAAAGTAAAGAGTATGAGATTTGGAGGGTGAAGACCAGCGAACTACTCCACATGCAAAATATTTTCGTGATGAATGTTGTGCTTGGGGTAGGTACTTCACCCTTGGTCCTAATGTCCATCAGTACGAATACTTCTCACGGGTGCATGAAGATGTATTGAACTTGAGAAATTAGTTTAATTCCCTCCACACATGTCATTCTGAGGAAGACTATTTCGATGAAAATAGTTGGTATAGTATTACGAGTAGCTGTTCATGAAGCGAATGCTTGAGAGACGACTTTATCATCATACGGAATAAATTCTCATAGTTTCTAGCAAGGCCACACGACCAGGCAACAACCACAAGGCCGAGATCAATCAATGCCTTTGACTAACTCGGAAGTAAAAGAACCTACAAAGCGACACCAACAAGAAGTGACCAACTGAGATGCATATCACCACCCATGATGTTTCCAAAGCCGAATTTGATACTCTTTCTGCCTTGGTGAAGTGCATCATAGCTCTAACACAAACTGAGTTTGAGCTAGAACAGGAGATACGTTCACCTCTTTTAGATCGAATAAAGGCTTTGGAGATCCCCTCAAAGTTCAGATATCTAATGTGGCACCCATACATCGGTAAAGAAGACCCCCCCTCTCATATACATAACTTCTAAGTACAAACTAACCTGCAAGGCATTCAAGATGAATCCTGGTGTCAAATATTTCCATCCATGGTATCAAAAATAGAACAAAAGTGGTATCTCAAGCTTTCTTCTAGATCTATCAATTTTTAGGAAACACTTAAAGAAGCATTCTATAATCAATTATCTCCCTAAAATACATAGATTGATTGAGCCTAATTATTTGGTCTACATCAAGCAGCAAGAAGATGAGCCTCTATATGATTACTTACAACAATTCTTAGAGGCAACAACACATATGAAGATACTCAGTGAAGATGCGAAGATCATGGCAATGACTACTTGACTAACCGTTATGAGTCAATTGTGAAATGAATTGAAACTTAAATCAGTACACACCATTCAAGAGTTTCTAGACAGATCAGACGATTTCATCAATCTCAAAGTAGCCGTCAAGAAAGTCAGAGGAGTTGCTCAACCAAAAACTATCGATTACACTTATTATCTATTTCCATAGTCTCCAATAGACATTAACCAGGAAAGTGAAGAAGAATTAGCACTAAATGCTTCCACTGACTCCTCTTATATTTCCCAGGATGATCTCGAGTAGAAGAGCATTGATGAGGAATCTCCACTTACTTCCCAAGACAACTCGAGACTAGGAATAGGGGAGCATTAGTGAAGATGTCCTATGAGTCTTCTGAAGATATTAACCAAGAAAACGACTCTAAAGACTCCCAATGAGAGAGGGAAGGACCTTATATCGTCACAAAAGTGTTAGAACTAGGATAAATAGTTTGGACCAATCTATGACTGCCACTTGAATCTGGTGCCAGTACCAAGGTACTGGAATAGGGACCATCTAAGACGATATCCTCAATGAACTGTTCTCTAGACAATTCGCTTCACAGTGAGATTCACTTTACCATGTGCAAGTGAATCAATTTCCTCTCTAACTAAAAAGGTGCAACAAAGTCATCGATAGGTCAATAGGTCCATCGTTAAGTTATGGCCCCTACATTGCTAGTGAGATAGAGCATCAGTATAGTGGGGATCAGCTTAGCTTCTTTGATAAAAAATGCAAATTTGCGAATGCTATTTCTTTTCATGCAATCTAGCTACAATGATGATGTAATTGAATTTAATATCTAATGAACAAAATCATTGAGTAAAGTTTGTTGGTACTTCATTGTTATTAATCAATTGCAACTCACAGGCCAGACGACACTCTCAACCGCTAAACAAAGCTTGTAGAGTTGTTCTTGAGGTACCTTCAGTTATTTCTTTAGTGAGTAAACACTGCCAACCCATGAATCTCTGGATGAGTGGACAAGTGCTCACACATGTAACAACTCCCTAAGATCCATGATCAAGAAAGCCCAATAGGATTTGGTAGGGCAAGTTACCAATAAAGGCATTTTTACAATCACTCTGGGGGCAAATAAGACATAGTATACGAGAGCCATGCACATTATATGAGTATTCAGAAAAAATCATGGTACACGAGAGCCATGTATGTCACATATACCTTGGAATATAGGATCTAGGTGTTACCCTAGTATAAGGGAGCCAGGAGTTGCAAAGGCATTCAAAAAAATTTGCACACCAGAGTTAGTATTTCTATGGTTTAATATAAGGATCGAGTTTGTAAATCTAAAGTTCTAGTGAAAGTGTTCCTCTTGGGATCACAAAAATAGAAAAGAAAAGAAAAGCATCATTAATTATAGAAAACTCTGTAGAAGCAGGACGCTACATCCAGAAGAGACTTTCTAATTGATTGAAGAAAACCCTCTGGGACTGGGACGCTACCCCAATTGTGTTATTCATTTAGTTGTTAAACTCCTTCTAAGTATGGGATGTTGTACTTAGAAAGGGTCTAGTGCAATATTTATTCTATTTTTCCTCTCTTCGAGTTTTTTCTTTAGAAAGGTGCTATGAGTTGAACTCATCAAGCAAAGGTTCTTCAACAACCTGTGATTTTTCTCTTATGTAAAAGATTTGGCGGGTTTTTCCACACTACTCTTTGACAATGATTCATCTCACTTATGATGATAAACTGAAGTTATGTTTGAGCACTAATCACACTAGCAATAACCCACTACACCTCAAGTGGTCTATCTTGCTGACAGTTGATAGCTTCAACATACAAACTTCAAAGTTTTTCACCTTAATAACTAAGAGATTAATGCTATGGGCAAGAGCAGACAAGCTCAGACAGTGTCAATAGAATTTCAAACATAATGGTGATAAAGTTGATGGTTAACGATAGAGCATCACCAAATATTCTAATTAAAACAAACCCTACAAAGAGTGGGTCACTCCTTAAAAGATCTAAAGCCTTCCAAGTAGCTCGTGTATGGTTTTAGGTGAGCTGACATCACTCCCTATGGTAAAATCAGTTTACCACTCACAATCAAAATAGCCCCGTGGAAAATATCACTATGACTAACTTCGTAGTATATGACACCAAGTCTCCATGGAAGGTCAACACCCTACGACCTCCAAGCCATCTCACCTATCTACCACCTGTCAGTCAAGTTCTCGACACCAGCTAGTATCTACTGTCTCCTTTGCATCCAAAGAGTAGCATGAAAATGTTACAACACATCATTGACATTCGCCACAAAGACCTCCTCTGCTGTGGTAACAGCTTAGGGGATGAGGAAGACCTCCTCTGCTGTGCTAAGAACTGAGGGGATGGAGAAGATCTCCCCTACTGTGCTAATAGCTTAGGGGATGTAAAAGACCTCCTCCACTGTCAAGGCATTTTAGGAGACAATGAAGGCCTCTTCCGTTGTGAATACAGCAAAAGGGACGATGAAGACCTCTATGGTTAAGACCAAGACAAAATGGAGACCGCACCTAGAATCACTCTAAAGTGCACTAGAGATGGGGAAGATTTCACCCCTATCTTGATCGAAGAATAGCCAGCGAATGCTACAACACTTTATTGACAATCGCCATGAAGACCTCTTCCACTGTAAAGCTGAGCAGATGATGAAGGCCTCGTTTGCTATAAAGCTGAGGAAATGTTGAAGACCTCTTCCGCTATAAAGCAGAGGAGATGTTGATGGCCTCCTTCGTTTTAAAGCCGAGGAGATGATGAAGGCTTCCTATGCTGTAATGGTAAGGAGTTGACAAAGGCCTCTTCCGCAGTGAAGGTGAGGAGAATATTAATACTACCTTCGCTGTAAGAACAACCTAGAGAATGATAAAGACCTCCAAGGATGCAACCTACGAGGGAACAAAGACTACATCTATATTACTTAAACTAGCAGTGTGACAAGAGAACTAATGCTAAGAAAATAGCCAAAGATCAAAGCTTACATCGAGAATACGGTATTGACATGATTTCACAGTATCTCAAATCAAAGGAAAGCACTCAAGGAGTCATTTAAATTTTAAGATGAAAAGGAAAAGATAAATGATAAGAAAAGATGATCATCTTTTCTCTTCTCCTTTTATACTTAGAATTTTGAATTCTACTATTCAAGTGGGAATAGGAATTCAAAATCTGACTCTCAGTAGGAATGCTTGAAGAACAAAAATAATTGTCCAAGATTAGAAAAATTGAGGCCCACCTAGTAGTGTTGAGAGAAACAAGCTTAGTTCACGTCATTAAGTCAACCTCGCACAAGTGTAAAGTTGACTTAGGGGAAAATATTTACACCAAAAGTAGCCTTGATGGCGTTGACATTAATGTTTGACACATTGCAAGAAAGAAAACATCCCAAAGTTGAGTAGTCAAGAATCATAGCAAGTCAACCTGGGAGGAGTCCCTAGCCCTGCGCCCAAGTTAACTTTGGGATTCCAAAATGGGTGTTTGGATTCCTCCAAGTTGTTTCCAACTCACTATTTTAGTATTCTACACCATAAAGACATGAAGCATCCAAGTCCAAGGCCCAAGAGTTGAAAATAGATGAAACAACTCCACAAAAATCAACCTGGGTACCTAGTGTTTCACCTAGCGCTCAGGTTGACACCCCAACTACGGTTTTAGTTTCTAGGATTTTCTTAGTACAAATGTGTCAAACTTTGAACTAGGACATGAATTAGACATCTCACAAACATATTTGAGGAATCAATATCAAATTCAGAGAACTTTTATTTTTTAGCACCCGCAGCACCAGGTGCCCTAGGCACCCAGCGCACAGGTTGACATATTGTCAACCTGGGCCACTTTCAAGCATCAAACTAAAAATCTTTCTTGGGTATTTTTTTGTCTTCATCAAAAACAAGGAAACAAGTGCTTTTTAGGAAGAAACAGACTAACCAAGAGGCCAAAATGAGCGACCAATGCTCGGGTTGACATCTAGTGTCAGCCCACTGCCCAAATTGAAATTCTATCAACTTGGGCTAATTCTGAGGAGTTTTTCCAAAAATTCTTCTAAGCATATTCTCCATTTTTGTAAAAGAATAAGATTCAAGTATTTTTGGGGAGCAAATAGAACTTTTGAAAGACCTAAAACTGGACCTAGCGCCCAAGCTCACACATGGCACTGGGTCTAGCGCCCTGGTTGACATATTTTCAATGGGCTATACCCAATTAGTTTTTTAAAAAAGTGTTACGGGAATATTTTTTGTCATCATAAATAACAAAGATACAAGTAAACTCGGGGATGAAATGACAATTCCAAGTGCATCAAAATTGAGCCCAACGCTGAGGTTGACCTAGTGCTGGGCCCAGCGCCCAAGTTAAAAAATGACATAGTGCGGTGGTTTTGATCACTCAATTACAGATTCTGCTTTGAGAATTCTCTCTAAAATGGTCCAAAATAGGGTAGGAGACCTCGTCCTTGATTTTAAGAACTTTAGAAGTATCAAAACCCAACCTAGAAGCTCCAAAAAGAGCACCTAACGCCAAAGTTGACATATGACCTGGTGCACTGGGCTCTACTTATCCGATTTTGATTCCATCTTGACTATTTTTCTACTTGTTTATAGTGACTAAGAGCTATGAAGTCAGAAGAGTAAAATTCACAACTTCATATTTTAACTTTTTTGGGAAAGTGACTTATTCGAAAATCAAGTACTTTCGAGTCTCCCGTTTTTCGCAAAACAACAACATCTCCAAGAATTGGTGGCCAAATTCATCAGAAAACAAAAACTAGCTAAGTGATATCAAAATATCACTTACGCATCAAAAAGTACATCCCTAACACGTTTCCCAACTCACCCATCGTCCAGGTTGACGTCTTATGTCAACTTGGGCGTTGGGAGTAGAACAACGTTTAGTAAAACGACCATAACTCACTCATTATTGATTTGATTGACGTGATTCAACTTATATTTTGAAAGCCATTTCAATGCTCTATTAATTTGTATCTTACACTCCAATCGCAATTATAAAGTTATCAACTACAAATTGTGTCCTCAAGAAAGCTACAATTTACTCGAAGTGGGTCCCATAGACACGACTTAATTTTCAAAAATTTATGACCGACCTCTAGAGTCAATTTCACTGTTAGATCATCATCAACAGTAAAATGTAGCCTAAATATATTTTTCATATTTTTTGGAATATTTTATTATTATTTTAATAGAACCTCCTTTCCTATAAATGGAGAATACCTCTAGCTCATTTTTTACATTCAGAAAAATTTCCTAAATGTCAAAGAATCTCTCTCTAGAAATTAAAGTTTTCAAACTTAGCCAATTTTCTTGTAATTCTCGTGAGAAATAAAAACTTGAAGTCGACGTAGCTCTATTACCATCGTGACATGGGGAGTGAACTACTATAAATCTTGTTTGTCTCTCTAAATTATTTACTTAAACTCATTATCCATCTCACCAATCTAGCGAGCTAGTGTTGGCCACTTTTTAGTGTCAACATGCTTCACAGAGAACAAGAAGGAAATTGTAATACTTTAAAAGAAAAGTAACTTACTTACTACTTGGTTGTTTGGTTGAATTTTTTCGCCGAGAATGGTCCAATCAGGGTTGAAAATGGCCAATTTCTCAAAGAACATCTCTCCACGGATATTTTTGATCCTATTTATAGGACTACCAAGGGGTAAATTTCAAAATATTCCATTCCCCCCCCCCCAAAAGCAAAAAGATAATCATTACAGAGGTTAAGTAATCGTCAATGCACGGTCCCCAAGATGTGGTTTCTAAGGAAAAGAAATTAATGGAGATTTGAAAGGATAGGGAAGGATTCACACGCTTCAAGTAGAACTAATGTCATATTTGTGCAGGCACATGGGTACAAACGCGTGTTGCCTGGCCGTACAACGTGCAAGGTCTAAAAAGTCCTCGTATGACTAGAATTTCTCACGAGTACTTGGGGATAAATGTTATCCCAAAATTTAATCTAATGATGAGGCACCTGGCAAGCTGACATGTGGTAAGGAGGTTGACTCTAGGCAGATTATGACATCAGGTTGTACCGACTAGACTAGATGATGCCGAATGGCTGACCAGACGCATTCACTGAAGATATGTCCAAATAGATTCTTTAACTGATTCCACAATAATGGGTCAATTAGTATCCCTATTTTCATGAGATTTTATTTAACAGATGGAGAAAAGTGTGGGATTCACATTCAAACCCTTCCTAATTTGTCTCCTATCTTTTTTTTGGGAAACTTATCTATTCCTTCTTCCCTATAGATAGTGAGGCCAATTCACTATCCAGGGACTTCGAGTTTTATGCACTGAGAACAGAGAGAACATTCGACAAATATTTGTAACCTATTTCGAGAGACATTGAAAAACTAAGCTAGTCAGACCTTGTGATCTTTATATACTTTCATAAAAGCAATACAACAATAGGGGAGTAAGCTATTACCGTTGAAAGGAGCCAAACCTCTATAAATTTTGAGTGTCATTTACAATTTTTCGTAACTTTGATATTGTTTCAACGGTAAATGCTCATTTGGTATCATGTGCTTCGTCCAAATACACATTTGGTACCCTCAGTTATGAATAATGATCCATGGTACCTTATGTTTTCAGAAAGTACCATTTTATTACCTTAAGTGCATTTAATATTTCAATATTCCCAAAATAACCCTATTTTAAATATTTAAATTATTATATATCCAATTATATTTATTTAATTTATTACAAAAATATTTATAATTATAAAATAAATTATTTAAAACTAATCATTTATAAAAATATTTATGTTTTAAAATTTTGATTCTCTCTTCCCTTTTCTACCATTAGAACAATAGGAAAGGTTATTAAAGAATTAAACCAAAATGCTAAACTTTTAGAGAAAGGAGGAGAGGTTTTTGCCTTGACCGAATCCCTTCCTTGAACTTTTACTGGCAATCAATGAAACAAAAAGATGAGAATATAGAAAATAGAGTTCTTATATAATTTTTTTATAACTAGAGTTCCTTAAAAATCAGTATTCTTTTTACTAATTTGATGTAATTTAGGAAAAGTAATATATATAATTTATAAAAATATTAAAATTTTAAATGCACTTAAGGTACTAAAATAGTATCCGTTTCAAATAACAAAGGTAATAAAATAGTAATCGGTCAATTCTGAGAACTCTCATTCAACCTCAACCCCTTTTTACCTTCCTCAAAAAAATAACCTCAACTCCTTTTTCCTAAGTTTTTATTATTTTTAAGGAAGTCTTGTCTTTTGACATGGTAATGTTTTGTTTTTGTAGTATGTTTTGAGTGTTGAGGTATCACGGTGTTGTTGTTCTGACTACCAATTTTCATAAGCTTGTTTCGGATTATCATGGCTTCTATGAACCGGTCCACTTCTACATTAGAAGAACAGTATGGTGTGTTGAATATAGAAGATGATGAGAATGAGGGGATACTATACGATGGTGGAGAGGAAGATCTATCCAATATTGATGATAGGTGGTGTCTTGTTGGTCGCTTCCTTACGAAACGACCTATTGACTTCCAAGCAATGCAGAATAAGATGGCAGTGTTATGGCAGCCAGGGCTAGGTGTCTACGTTAAAGAATTGGAGAATAATCTATACCTGTTTCAATTCTACCACGAGGTCGATATTGAAAGAGTCTTAGAAGGGAGTCTGTGGACTTTTGATCGTGTTCCACTAATTTTTGAGCGCCTTAAACAAGGAGACAACCCGCGATCAGTTGTCCTAAATAAATTGGATTTTTTGATCAAAATACACAATCTGAATGCAGGATTCATGTCCGAAAGAGTAGTTTGTGATCTTGGAAACTACATAGGCACATTTGTGAAATCGGACCCGAACAATTTCATTGGTGTTTGGAGAGATTACTTAAGGGTCCGAGTGAAGATTAACATCGACAGGCCTTTAAAAAGGAAGAAGAAACTCGAAAGAATTGGAGGTATGATCTGTTATGCCTATTTCAAATATGAGGATCTTTCCACATTTTGCTTCATATGTGGTGTTCTTGGTCATTCTGAAAAACTTTGTGAAAGGTTATTTGATACCCCATATGATCAACTTAAAAAACCATATAATCTGGATATGAAAGTTGTTCCAAGGCGAAAGAGCCACTCCATTGGTGCAAGGTGGCTGGGATCGGGATCAATAAACAAACCTTGAAGTGCTGCTGGTATGGGAGGTCCGATGACTGCTGCCGCTCAAACGACAAACGATGAAGGAATTCAAACGGTAAGTTTCTAGCCAGGAGATTCAAGCACTGAAAATCAGGGATCCTTATTGATTCAGCCGAATATGGGGGAAAAGAATGTGGCTATGATTAAGAATGTTAATGCTGAAAATATGGGAGTAATGTCTGAGAAAATTCGAAATGTAGAAAGAGGCAAATCACCTATTAATGACACAGATGGCGAGTTAAATGGGTCAACTACAGAGGAATCTTTGTTGATTTTGGAGAATAAAAGGAGAAGAATGGGCCATGTTGACTTACAAGAAAGCACAAATACTAGCAATTTGGGCTCCCACGCATCAGGCCCAATCAATATGATCAACCAAGATATAGAGAACAATGGCATGGAAATTGAATCTGAAACAAATGTCAACACAAAAATCTTGTTTGGGGCGGGTTCTGGCTTGCAGGCCCGCCAAGAATTATGAATGTTCTAAGTTGGAATTGTCGGGGGCTTGGGACCAACGGGCCGTTCAATTCCTAAAAGAGATAGTTACTCAAAAGAAACCCAACTTTATCTTTTTATGTGAAACAAAAAGTGATAAAAAAATGGAAAGAGTGGGCCGGCTATTGGATTTTGAGGGAGTCTTTACTGTTGAAGCCCAAGAAAGTGCAGGAGGCTTGGCTTTTCTTTGAAAATATCAAGAAAACGGACGTATCATGGGCTTCTCACAAAATCATATCAAATTCTTGGTTGAGTCTCGGGAGAGGGGCAGTTGGCGTCTCACGGGGATTTATGGAGAGCCAGTGCGTGCCCAACGACATCAAACATGGAATTTGCTAAGGTTTTTAGCAAGGGACTCGAATCTACCGTGGTGTGTAATTGGTGATTTAAACAACATTGTTAGACATGAAGATAAAAGAGGCAGTCGAAGATATCCCAAACATTTCATTGATGGCTTCCAATCGGCCATGGATGAATGCGGTTTGGAAGATATAGAACTGGTTGGACATCCGTATACTTGGGAAAAAGGCAGAGGTACTAGCACCTGGATTGAAATTCGGCTGGACAGAGCATTGGTTAACTCACTTTGGTCTCAGGTTTTCTCTCTTGCGACCCTTTTTAATCTTGAATTCTCTTCATCGGACCACTGCCCTTTGTGGCTGGAAACTGAAGCGAAACAAGTGTTGAATGTTAATAAAAAATTCAAGTTCGAAAATTCTTGGTTAAAGGAGCCTATGTGTTTTGACATTGTTAAGAACTGCTGGGATTTGGCTGCTAGTGGTGCAGTCTCGGATAAACTCCAACTGTGTGCTGAAAATTTAAGTGAATGGGGAAAAAAAGTGATGGGAAACTTTAAACTCAGAATTAGAAGGTGCAAACAAGAGCTGAAGGCTTTAAAAAACAAAAGAGACTCTCTCTCTCTGTTCAAAGATATAGCGAAGTGAAGAAGAATTTATTCAAAGTCTTGGATCAAAGAGAAGCATTTTGGAAACAACGATCCAAACAACTCTGGCTAAAGGAGGGAGACCAAAATAACAGCTACTTTCATAAAGTTGCTACTTCAAGGAGACGCCATAATCAAATTGAGAAATTGAGGAATAATGATGGTGAATGGGTGGATTGGGATAATGGTTTACCAATGGTGGTAACTAACTATTTCAATTCTTTGTTCCAAGCATCTGGAGTTTCTTGCCGTGAGGTAGTTGATTGTGTTAACCATAAAGTCTCTGTTTTTGAAAATGCTGAACTCCAACAGCAAGTAACCGAGGAAGAAGTAAAAAAGGTTGTCTTTTCAATGCACCCAGACAAAAGTCCGGGTCCGGATGGCATGACACCTGCATTTTACCAGAAGTGTTGGTCCATTATTGGCAATGATATTGTGAAGATGGTTCAGAATTTCTTTACCACTGGGGAATTCGAATCCAAGTGTGGTGATGCCAATATTGTTCTAATTCCAAAAACAAAGAGCCCTTCAGATATGACTCAACTTCGACCAATTGCGCTATGTAATGTCTCATAGAAAATTATTACTAAAGTCATGGTGAACCGTATAAAATCTTTCATGGACGAAATAATTGCAGATAATCAAAGCGTGTTCATCCCCGGTCGTCTAATCTCGGATAACATCCTTGTCTCCTTTGAAGTGCTCCACTACTTAAAAAGGAAGAGAAAAGGAAAGGAAAGGTTTATGGCACTTAAATTGGATATGAGCAAGGCCTACGACAGAATAGAATGGCAATTCTTGGAGGCTATGCTTCGAAAGTTGGGTTTTGAGGAATGGTGGGTCAAGCTTCTTTTAAAGTGTCTCTCCTCAGCTTGCTATATGGTTGTGCATGGTGGACATGAGATGGGACCGATCTTACCGACAAGAGGCATTCGACAAGGCGATCCTCTATCGCCATATCTCTTTATCCTTTGTGCAGAAGGCCTCTCGGCCTTGCTGCATCGATATGAAAGCAGAGGGCTCATTCACGGGTGCAAAGTAGCTAATGGGGCGCCAAGAATATCTCATATGTTATTCGCCGATGACAGCTATCTTTATTGCAAGGCAACAATGTTAGAAGCTTCAAGAATTCAAGAGGTGTTGAACAAATTTGAAATGGCTTCCGGACAGAAAGTTAACTACTCAAAGTCATCTATCTTTTTTCAGCACAAACACAACCGTGGACACTCAAAGCAACATTAGTAACGGGCTTGGTATGAATATTGCAGCTGAAAATAGCTTGTATCTTGGCCTCCCAAGTACAATGAGTAGAAACAAATTGGCTGTATTGGGCTTCCTCAAAGAGAGAGTACGTAAACGAATCCAAAGTTGGGAATCAAAGTTTCTTTCTCGTGCGGGAAAAGAAATTTTAATCAAAACTGTTACACAATCTCTCCCAAGCTACGCAATGAGTGTCTTTTTGCTTCCACTGGAAATCACAAGGGATATGGAGAAAGTAATGACAAAGTTCTGGTGGCAATCGTCAAATAAAAATGGGAAAGGGATTCACTGGCTTTCGTGGGACAGACTTTGTCACCGTAGGGAAAGAGGAGGCATGGGATTTCGACATTTGCGAGATTTTAATTTAGCAATGCTCGGAAAGCAAGGATGGAGATTAATCACTCGACCTGACTCTCTAGTAGCAAGGATCTTTAAAGCTAGATATTTCCCCAATGGAAATTATCTCACAGCCTCTTTGGGTAGTAATCCGAGCTTTGTGTGGAGAAGTGTTTAGGAAGACCAACAAGTAGTCAAAAAAGGAGTGCAATGGTGTGTGGGGGATGTCAGTAACATACAAGTTCTAAATGAACTGTGGCTGCCTTGTGATGAACATCCTTATATTACTTCATCACATCCAGCTTTGAATAATGCAAAGGTAGAAAATCTTGTGAGCGTTGAAGGAGGTTGGGATCTAGAATTGCTTAATGACCTGTTCAATGTCAGAGACAAAGATTTAATCACCAAGATTTCTCTGCTTTATTCAGTGGTAGATCAACTGCAATGGAGGCTTGAGACGTGTGGTTTATATTCGGTAAAAAGCGCATATAACCTCCTTCAAGTCGAGTATGGAAGATGGGACAATAATCCGGATGATGTTGCAAAATTCTGGTCATCTTTCTGGCAATTGAAGCTTCCTCCCAAGATCAAAAATCTGATATGGCGGGCCGGTAGAAATTATCTTCCCACACTATGTCAGCTTCAAACAAAGAGGGTCAATGTATTGTCTCTCTGCCCAGTTTGTAAGGAGGCTGAGGAAACGATCATCCATGCTCTGGCCACTTGCCCGAAAGCTAAACAAGTGTGGAATAGAGTGGGCAGAGGCACCTGGAATCGTGGGCAAGCTGGCAGCGTTACAACTGAAGAACATGGTAATTTTTTAGACTGGTTTAAGCCGATTTTTTCTGGTGCAAGTATGGCTGATAAATTACTAATGTCGGATCTTTGCTAGGCAATTTGGAATGGGCGAAATGAGGTCGTTTGGAAAAAGAAAGAGCTGGGAGTTGAAAGCATAGTAGTGTTAGCTATGAATGTAAACAACTCTTGTTGGAGTTGGATAATGTTAATGTTTTTTTCATTAAGCAATCAGCAAATGTAGTAGCTCATAATTTTGCAAGAGCTTCTCATTTATACCCTGGTTGTAGCTTTGGTTTGGAGAATGTTCCAACTAATTTGTTACCTTGTTTGGTAACGGATTTTGATAGTTAATAAAACTATAATTTTCCATTCAAAAAAAGTACTAAAATAGTATCCGTTTCAAATAAAAAAAAAATACTAAAATAGTAGTTTTTGAAAATATAAGGTACAAATTAATTATTATTCATAACTTAGGGTACCAAATATCTATTTTAACAAAACATAGGATACTAAATTGTCATTTACTGTTATTTAAATACTTATATTATTATTTTATTAATAATTGTTCAAAGGAAGACAAAAAAGACAAGAAATTAGTATTATTCCATTACTGTAAAATTAAAATAAGCTTATAATAACCTAAAAAAAACCTTACTTATAATAAGATAAGTCTCTAAGAAATTAATAGGAAATATTCTTTTTATTCATACTTCTGTATTATGAAGTAGTGATATATCAAGTATCACTTTAATTTTTTTTTTAAGAAATTCAAAATAATTGACAGTCTTCCAATTAGGATTCAAACTTCAAAGATGTTTCTCTACTCTAGGCTTTCGCTTCAAGTAATAGAGGGTCGAATTAGTGAAGTAAAATCCAGATCACCAAGAAAATAATAATCTACAATATAATATAACATTTCAATTTTCAGTGTATGTCTCATCTCATTAATAGTAGAAATTATGATTTATGATCATATTAACAATAACTAAAGATTAATTTTACGTAAAGTCCATCTAGTGCCAGGATATTTTAGAGTATATTTGGTGTTTTTGTTTTCAAAAAAGTGTTTTACAAAATGAGAACAAAAAATTATTTTTGAAATTTTTCAAAACACAAGTCACGTTAGTGTTTTTTAAAAATAATATTAACTAATAATTAATAAAATTTTAAAACAGAAAAAAAATATTTTGTTATTTTTTAAATTTTTAATTTTTTATAACATTATTTTGTGAAAACTGCTTTTAAAAAATAAAGCCAAACAAGTCCAATTATTTTCAAAAACTAATTTTTTGTTTTTAAAAACAAAAAATAATGTTTTAGTTATTCATACTTCTGTATTATTAAGTAGTGATATATCAAGTATCACATTAATTTTTTTTAAAGAAATTCAAAATAATTGAAAGTCTTCCAATTAGGATTCAAACTTCAAAGATGTTTCTCTACTCTAGGCTTTCGCTTCAAGTAATAGAGGGTCGAATTAGTGAAGTAAAATCCAGATCACCAAGAAAATAATAATCTACAATATAATATAACATTTCAATTTTCAGTGTATGTCTCATCTCATTAACAGTAGAAATTATGATTTATGATCATATTAATAATAACTAAAGATTAATTTTACGTAAAGTCCATCTAGTGCCAGGATATTTTAGAGTATATTTGGTGTTTTTGTTTTCAAAAAAGTGTTTTACAAAATGAGAACAAAAAATTATTTTTGAAATTTTTCAAAACACAAGTCACGTTAGTGTTTTTTAAAAATAATATTAACTAATAATTAATAAAATTTTAAAACAGAAAATAACATTTTGTTATTTTCAAAATTTTTATTTTTTATAACTTTATTTTGTGAAAATTGCTTTTAAAAAATAAAGCCAAACAAGTCTAAATATTTTCAAAAACTAATATTTTGTTTTTAAAAACAAAAAATAACTTTTTAGTTATTCATACTTCTGTATTATTAAGTAGTGATATATCGAGTATCACTTTAATTTTTTTTTTTAAGAAATTCAAAATAATTGAGAGTCTTCCAATTAGGATTCAAACTTCAAAGATGTTTCTCTACTCTAGGATTTCGCTTCAAGTAATAGAGGGTCGAATTAGTGAAGTAAAATCCAGATCACCAAGAAAATAATAATCTACAATATAATATAACATTTCAATTTTCAGTGTATGTCTCATCTCATTAATAGTAGAAATTATGATTTATGATCATATTAACAATAACTAAAGATTAATTTTACGTAAAGTCCATCTAGTCCGAGAATATTTTAGAGTATATTTGGTATTTTTGTTTTCAAAAAAGTGTTTTACAAAATGAGAACAAAAAATTATTTTTGAAATTTTTCAAAACACAAGTCACGTTAGTGTTTTTTAAAAATAATATTAACTAATAATTAATAAAATTTTAAAACAGAAAATAACATTTTGTTATTTTCAAAATTTTTATTTTTTATAACTTTATATTGTGAAAACTGCTTTGAAAAAATAAAGCCAAACAAGTCCAATTATTTTCAATAACTAATATTTTGGTTTTAAAAACAAAAAATAACATTTTTAGTTATTCATACTTCTGTATTATTAAGTAGTGATATATCAAGTATCACTATAATTTTTTTTTTTAAGAAATTCAAAATAATTGATAGTCTTCCAATTAGGATTCAAACTTCAAAGATGTTTCTCTACTCTAGGCTTTCGCTTCAAGTAATAGAGGGTCGAATTAGTGAAGTAAAATCCAGATCACCAAGAAAATAGTAATCTACAATATAATATAACATTTCAATTTTCAGTGTATGTCTCATCTCATTAATAGTAGAAATTATGATTTATGATCATATTAACAATAACTAAAGATTAATTTTACGTAAAGTCCATCTAGTCCCAGAATATTTTAGAGTATATTTGGTATTTTTGTTTTCAAAAAAGTGTTTTACAAAATGAGAACAAAAAATTATTTTTGAAATTTTTCAAAACACAAGTCACGTTAGTGTTTTTTAAAAATAATATTAACTAATAATTAATAAAATTTTAAAACAGAAAATAACATTTTGTTATTTTCAAAATTTTTATTTTTTATAACTTTATTTTGTGAAAACTACTTTTAAAAAATAAAGCCAAACAAGTCCAATTATTTTCAAAAACTAATATTTTGTTTTTAAAAACAAAAAATAACTTTTTAGTTATTCATACATCTGTATTATTAAGTAGTGATATATCAAGTATCACTTTAATTTTTTTTTTTTAAGAAATTCAAAATAATTGACAGTCTTCCAATTAGGATTCAAACTTCAAAGATGTTTCTCTACTCTAGGCTTTCGCTTCAACTAATAGAGGGTCGAATTAGTGAATTAAAATCCAGATCACCAAGAAAATAATAATCTACAATATAATATAACATTTCAATTTTCAGTGTATGTCTCATCTCATTAATAGTAGAAATTATGATTTATGATCATATTAACAATAACTAAAGATTAATTTTACGTAAAGTCCATCTAGTCCAAGAATATTTTAGAGTATATTTGGTATTTTTGTGTTCCAAAAAAGTGTTTTATAAAATGAGAACAAAAAATTATTTTTGAAATTTTTCAAAACACAAGTCACGTTAGTGTTTTTTAAAAACAATATGAACTAATAATTAATTAAATTTTAAAACAGAAAATAACATTTTGTTATTTTCAAAATTTTTATTTTTTATAACTTTATTTTAGGAAAACTGCTTTTAAAAAATAAAGCCAAACAAGTCCAATTATTTTCAAAAACTAATATTTTGTTTTTAAAAACAAAAAATAATTTTTTAGTTATTCATACTTCTGTATTATTAAGTAGTGATATATCAAGTATCACTTTAATTTTTTTTTTTAAGAAATTAAAAATAGTTGACAGTCTTCCAATTAGGATTCAAACTTCAAAGATGTTTCTCTACTCTAGGCTTTCGCTTCAAGTAATAGAGGATCGAATTAGTGAAGTAAAATCAAGATCACCAAGAAAATAATAATCTACAATATAATATAACATTTCAATTTTCAGTGTATGTCTCATCTCATAAATAGTTGAAATTATGATTTATGATCATATTAACAATAACTAAAGATTAATTTTACGTAAAGTCCATCTAGTCCCAGAATATTTTATAGTATATTTGGTATTTTTGTTTTCAAAAAAGTGTTTTACAAAATGAGAACAAAAAATTATTTTTGAAATTTTTCAAAACACAAGTCACGTTAGTGTTTTTTTAAAAACAATATTAACTAATAATTAATTAAATTTTAAAACAGAAAATAACATTTTGTTATTTTCAAAAATTTTATTTTTTATAACTTTATTTTGTGAAAACTGCTTTTAAAAAATAAAGCCAATCAAGTCCAATTATTTTCAAAAACTAATTTTTTGTTTTTAAAAAGAAAAAATAATTTTTTAGTTATTCATACTTCTGTATTATTAAGTAGTGATATATCAAGTATCACTTTAATTTTTTTTTAAGAAATTCAAAATAATTGACAGTCTTCCAATTAGGATTCAAACTTCAAAGATGTTTCTCTACTCTAGGCTTTCGCTTCAAGTAATAGAGGGTCGAATTAGTGAAGTAAAATCCGGATCACCAAGAAAATAATAATCTTCAATATAATATAACATTTCAATTTTCAGTGTATGTCTCATCTCATTAATAGTAGAAATTATGATTTATGATCATATTAACAATAACTAAAGATTAATTTTACGAAAAGTCCATCTAGTCCCAGAATATTTTAGAGTATATTTGGTATTTTTGTTTTCAAAAAAGTGTTTTACAAAATGAGAACAAAAAATTATTTTTGAAATTTTTCAAAACACAAGTCACGTTAGTGTTTTTTTAAAACAATATTAACTAATAATTAATTAAATTTTAAAACAGAAAATAACATTTTGTTATTTTCAAATTTTTTATTTTTTATAACTTTATTTTGTGAAAACTGCTTTTAAAAAATAAATCCAAACAAGTCCAATTATTTTCAAAAACTAATTTTTTGTTTTTAAAAACAAAAAATAATTTTTTAGTTATTAATACTTCTGTATTATTAAGTAGTGATATATCAAGTATCACTTTAATTTTTTTTTTTAAGAAATTCAAAATAATTGACAGTCTTTCAATTAGGATTCAAACTTCAAAGATGTTTCTCTACTCCAGGCTTTCGCTTCAAGTAATAGAGGGTCGAATTAGTGAAGTAAAATCCAGATCACCAAGAAAATAATAATTTACAATATAATATAACATTTCAATTTTCAGTGTATGTCTCATCTCATTTATAGTAGAAATTATGATTTATGATCATATTAACAATAACTAAAGATTAATTTTACGTAAAGTTCATCTAGTCCCAGAATATTTTATAGTATATTTGGTATTTTTGTTTTCAAAAAAGTGTTTTACAAAATGAGAACAAAAAATTGTTTTTGAAATTTTTTAAAACACAAGTCACGTTAGTGTTTTTTAAAAATAATATTAACTAATAATTAATTAAATTTTAAAACAGAAAATAACATTTTGTTATTTTCAAAATTTTTATTTTTTATAACTTTATTTTGTGAAAACTGCTTTTAAAAAATAAAGTCAAACAAGTCTAATTATTTTCAAAAACTAATTCTTTGTTTTTAAAAATAAAAAATAATTTTTTAGTTATGATGTTAAACATGAACTTAATTTTAGATAAGATCCGAGAGATCAGAGCAAAATTAACACTACATAATTTCTAAGCCAGAACTATGTTAATTATTAATTACGTAAGCAGAGGAAATTAATTCAAGCACATATAATTTAAATTGATGTAATCCACAGTATACATCTTCATTGAGATAAAAAAACAAAAAACAAAAAACAAAAAAAAAAAAAAAAAACAGAAAGAAATACACGATTATCGATGTTATTATAAAATTAAACGACTTTTTTAATTAAAAAAAAAACATTTCAGACTCTCATATATGTAAAATCTATCATACAATTATTAATTAATACGGTAGTGGTGGAGCTGGAGCCGGTGGTGGTGGAGAGAAGTGAATAACATAATTTGATCGTGGCGGTGGCGGTGGGGAAGCTCTCCGGCGAAAGAATCTTTGCGGTCGAACAGATGATGAGGATGAAGAAGAAGGGTTGAATGGTTTAGCTATGGCCGTGTAGTTACTAGGATTTTGTGATAAAAGCACTACTGCATACATCAACACCACACCTACTAAAAAAAATTTTCCACCCATTTTTTTTTCGGTTAATATTTCTTCGTTTTTACTCAAAATTCAATTGTCTAAGTAAGTCATAGTTTATCATGTCATAGATACCGTATTTATATTATTGCTTAAGAATACAAAAGAGTCAGTTTAGATCTACTCAAAATTAAAATAATAGCATATTGTATGGTTGGGTGCTTATAAAATCATTTTGAAGGTCCAACGAGGAAGCTTCACATGCCAAGACTTTGACTTGGTCAAATAATTATAATTATATTTTAATATTCATAATCTTCATGAAACTGAAAAGATTATTTTATTGGATCAGCTAAATAAAATGAAGATGAATTATTTTATATTTTACTTTTTAATTTTATTTTTCAAATTTATGGTTTTAGTTGTTCCGGTAGTTTAGATTGTTATAGGAATTTTAGTTGTGATTTAGGAAGCTCCGTTAATTGCTATAGAGATTTCTATATTGAATTTCGTAAAAATGCAAAAAAAAAAAAAAAAAAAAAAAAAACTATTTTAAAATGTAAAAATAATAATAATAAAAAAATCCTAAAATTAAACCTCTCATATTAGTATAAGACTAAATTAATTTTATTACAATGAAAAAAATTATAAGTAATTAACAGAAAAATATTCTTGCATGATTGGTGTGTAATTAAAAAATTTTATTTTTTAATCTTAGAGTCCCACATTATGAATGTTTTTCAAGAAATAATATGCATGGGCTCATAGTATAATTGTTTTTATTTCCCTTATACTTACATTGCAATGAAAACATATCAAAAGACACTACTACAAAAAAAATGGACATGATTGGTCTTCTAAGTCCATTTAGAAAAAATCATGTCCAGTTCACGTCTTGGAAAACTAGATGTGAAGCAAAGGCATTTTAAAAAGATCTATATAGTTGGATCGGGAAAGAGTTCCGATCTGACGGATAATTTTCGATCAAAAAAATTAGGATACTTATTCGATCTTGGATCAAATTTGCTCTGCCTTACCTAATTTTTTTTTCCAAATCAGATTTGATCCAATCCGATTTAAATATAAAAATATTAATTCAACACCCGAACCCGGACCCTGACTCGAACCCATCACCCAGTTTCCAGATCTGGACTCGAGACCTAGACCCAAGGTCGGACCAAGACCCAAACCCGAACCTAAGACCGAAACCGAACTTGAGACCTGGAATTGGATCGGGGCCCAGGACCCACACCCGAACCTAAGACCCATGACCCGAACCTAGACTTGGACCCGAGATGGGAATCAGACTTGGGAAGGGTCTTAAACCCAAGATGCAAACCTGAGATCAGACTCGGGACCCAGACACGGGACCAAGGACCCAAGACCTTGATCCGAACCTAGACCTGGATCCTAGACCCGATCTACAACTTGGAACCGGACTTGGGACTGAGACCTAGACCCAGACCTAGACTCGCCCTAGACCTGGACCTAGACTCAGGGACTGGATTCGATCCAAATTCAATAATTGATCCAAAAGAAGGAGCCAAAAAGATCCACTATGAGCCTAAAGAGCTACCGATCCAAAATGACAAGGCAAAAGGACCGCTAGTGATTTGGTTAGCCAAAAGTAGGGGTGTAAATGTATCGGGTCGAATCTAGTCCAGCTATGATTTGACCCGTTCCAAATCATGTAATGATCCACCCCGCCCCGCAGCACTAGATCAACTGCCCATATCGGATCAAATATTATTCGAATTATTCAGATTGGATCAGATCTAATTCATCTTATTCGGATTAGATCAGATTTGACTTGGCTTATCTTTTTTTTTAAAATGATTTTAATTTTATATCTAAACGTGTAATTTTATATCTATTTTAATTTTGCATTAGTATTATTCAATACAATAATATGTTTGGTATTGACTAGTATAAATAAATTACATAAGGTTATAATTTATGTTCAATAAACTCGATTCCAACACCAACTGCGGGTCAGGTCCGGTTTCAGGTCAAATCCCAGGTCTGAGTCCTACGTTTGGATCTTGAGTCCTAGGTCTAGGTCTGAATCTGAGTTTGAGTCTAGATTCGGGTCTCAGTTTTGGGTCCGAGTCTGAGTCTAGGTCTGGGTCTGGGTCCCAGGTCCTAGGGGTTCGAGTTCGGGTCTTGAATTAATTTTTTAAACATATTTAAATTGGATTGGATCAAATCTTATTTGGAAAAAAAAAATTAGGCGGGATGGAGCAGATCTGATCCAAGATCCAACAAGTATCTGAATGTTCCAAGTCAAAAATGATCTTTCGGATCGGAGCTCCAACCTAATCCAACTAAATAGATCTTTTCAACATGCCTAGCCAAAACGTTTTGTTTGTTATCGAGTCGTCTAATATTGGTGTGCAAAAATAGCTACCATCTTGAGGAGAATATTGTTGGATTTTGTGTCCTAAATAAAACCTATTTCAATATAATCAGATTTACTAATTAATATAAGATCAGAAATTGCATTTTATGTTGCATGGTTCACATGATTTATTTCATGATTATACTTAATGTATAAATTCTATTAAGTCCAAAACACATGTAAATATGTATATATTTGTTCGTGATTATAGTGTCGTGAGCACAGTGTAATATAATCATAATTATATGTTCAAAAGTTTAATTCCCATGATTTTTCAGTTCACTGGATTTAGACTGACATGATAATCAGCGATAAGGTATACTTACACCTTGGATAAGTGTTATATCCTTTCCAGGGCATTGGCAAAGTTTACCAGTTTCAGATGTATGGAGTATACATTGGAAGGGACCGATATTGATCGTAGATAAGATATCATAAACTTATCGTTATATCTTTTTAAGTCAATATCAATGGTTGATCTTATGTGTATGGATCTTAATCCTCATACGGTTAGGTTCAATCTTAGTTGTATTATTTATGCTCTTCAATTTGTTTGTTAAAGTCGATAAATTGGATGATCTCATGACATACAGATTAAGGACATGATAGCTTAATTGAGTGAGTGTGCTAAACATAAATATGAAATCTATAGCTTCTATAAGTATTTAAAAGTGAAACGATGATTTTCTTCGAGCTTGGCTGAATAGAGATAAATGATTAAGGTCTCATTTCAGTAATTATATTAGTTTATTGAAGTATCATGTATAGGTAGCTAAGTGTTTTAAGGATAAAATACATTGAAGGGTAGAACGGTAAATTTATCCCTATTCAGTGTAGATCATCTATAGAGGATCTTTGACTATTAGGATTGTAACAATGGATAATCATGACGTATCTATATCGTGGTACGTATAAAGTGTTCTATATAATTAAGAGTGTTATTCAATTACAAATCTATAGTGGCAGAAGGCGAAATTAATAAGTGGATAATTTACTTGGTGATTTTAGATCTACTTATTGAAAGCTCGATTATATACGCTCATGGTCCCCTCACTAGTTGAGATAATACTTGTTGACTTCGCTTTTAGCCAACGACAATGAGTCTTTTTGATAAGCGATAAACGATATGTCGTAATGAACATACAATAAAGCAATAATAAGACACGGGAATTTTATAGAGGTTCAGCCCCGAGCAGTTCGGTAATAGCCTAATCCTCGTTATTTGTATTGACTTAAGAGCAAGGAAGAAGATTCCTTTTCTTATAGCTCTTATAACAGTATCTCTGAATATATAATTCTTAGATAATAATATATTCTTAGCTTAGCAGCGTATCGACTTTCAATATCTCGAAACCTTTGCCCAGTGAACATTCCTCACTATTTATAGAGCTTAGAAACTTGAGGAGGAAGAGTTTCCTCTCTCGTTACAATGCGCATAAACAGAAAGATCGTGTGATCAATGCTGAATGCAAGGATTGTGGGATTGAGACTGAGTACACTGATAGTGGGATCGTGTGTATGCCATATCCACGTAAGTTGATCCCTGAGTTATAGGGATTGAGCTGATGACTCATGAAGCGAAAGCTGAATTTGCTAAGTGTTGAGTGCTCTGTACGGATCGCTGAATATCTTATTCTGGATGTGCCAGCGAGGCATCCTACTCGGTCTATTATTCCCGAGCAGATGCTCCAAGTGGACTCCACGTGTCACCATTCTCGTGATGCCACGTCAGAGTGCAAAATTTGGGATAACATTTGCCCCCAAGTCTGTACGTGACCTCTGAGGTTGCGTGTAGACTTCTTCCGAGCTGGCTCTGCCTTTGGATGGGGACACGTGTCGAGCATGACCGTTCGAGACCCGATGTGAAGCTGATTGGGCGTCCCTTCGGTTTTTGGCTAATTAATGTTCTGACAATTAATATTTCGAAATCCGATTTTCTCTCTCCATGGCTGACAATTGCACTAGATTACTTTTGATTTCCCATATTCGCTTTTGAGGCGGGAAGCTGAGGCGTCTGAGGTTCCTTTGATGCAGTTACCTCTTTTCGTGACTTGCCTATAAATACCCATAGCATTGGCACATAACTCATTTTATCACCCTTCGTTGCTAAGTAAATTTCAGAGCAAAAAGAGAGTTTTCTGGCTTCAAAGTTGTCAAAGTGCCTTCATACAACTGCTTGTTTGCTTGACGTTGCTCGAACCCAGACATTCAAATCTTTGAGTAAGTTTGTGATTTCCTTTACGTTTTTCTTTGCATGTTTACGCTTTGAATGCAACTATGTTGTAGAAAAATGCTTAGGAAACCCTAGGGCTAGAAACTTCTGCAACTCTTCTTTATCATGTCTTCATGTGGGTTTACAGCCATAGAGCTTGTCTCTGAACCGCATTGCGTCTGTATTTCATCTTGCTTATTATAAGCTTTATGAACTTTTTTCCCCTAACTCAAGAAAACTTTCTGACTTCTTGAGTTTTGACTTTTCTTTAGACATAGCCGTTCATTAATCTGTTGAGTACTCCCGGTCGGCATATTTGCTTGTTTTTCGTTTGATACTCCGTCCAACACTCATCTTGTGTGTTGTCTTTTGTAGATGAACCCAGGTAAGTCTTGAGAACTCGGGCATCAGATCGACCAGGATCTGCTTCAACTTCTGCACAAAGATCATCCTCGTCTTCGTGCTAGTCCTCCTTCTACTGAAGGACATTCTCCTGAACTTGTACCCATCCATAGAGTGATGGCTCGTACAAAGAAAACCACGCGTCTGGTTGACGCTTCTGATCCTCAAGTGGCTCGGCTTGCCACTCTGCCCAGTGCCGAACAGGATTCGGCCGTCCCGATAGAGGAGGATCGTGAGGGGGACGCTGAGGTCCAGGAAGTTGAGGAGTTGGATGATGCGAGTACGGCCAGTCCTTTCCAGGCGGAGGGAGAGGAAGAGATTGAACCCCCAAACTTCGGGGAGTACAACGAGGCTTGGCAGCCAGTCGATGCTGATGGAGATGTCCTGGTTGAGGGTGTGGACTACGTCAGTGAGGAGCTTGCTTCGGCGGTTCCTCATAGGAGGCAGGGTGCCTGGGGCTCCAGCTGGGTAAGTCCTCTGTCCAAGATTTTAGAGGCGCGCCTTCGAACTCTCGACCAGGACGGGTACCTGGGCGAGCTGGACTGCTACATACCCGCCCACGACAATCGTGCCACAAACCCTGATAAGGGGATGTGTGCTTGGTCGGGGGCCCACGGCCAGCAAGGGGCGCTGATGCCCTTGCACAAATACTTTAGGGATGTGGCAGACTTCTTTGGTCTCTACCCGGCGTAGATCACTCCTAAGGGCATCAAGTATTTATCTGCCCTCTTCGTCCTCTATGCTTCCCAAGGATGGGATGCTCCTTCTCCCCACGAGGTTTCTTGGTTCTTTGATCTGAAGTCTACCCCCAAGCAAGGCAGGTTGGGGTACTTCTAGTTCTCTCATCCAAGCTTCAAGTGGTTGACCGGCATGGATGCCAAGGCCATCAGCAAAATAGGGCATTTTACTTATGAGTACTTTATGGTAAAGGATCCGAGCATTACCCGGACTCAGTTTCAGCAGATTCCGACAAATCACCACCCTCCCCTCACTCTTGCTCTTACGGATAGAGCTCAGAAACTTTCCGGGTTGCTGGGTGAAGACAGGGATATTATCCAGTTGACCTCTGATGACAATCTAGTGAAGTACGGGCTTTAGCCTAAGGACTTTTCTCCTAAGTCCGTGGCGAGGAAAAAGAGGAAGTCCGATGCTGGCCGACCTGAACGAACTCACCTGGAGAATGAGTTGATTCAACTGAAGCATGAGGCTAAGTTGAAGGGAGGTGTCAGGGCCAAGCAGTATGCTCAGGAGCCTTTGAATCCTGAAGATGAGGCCGAGGACGAGCAGGTGACCCCATTGAAGAGGAAGAAGAAACTCCCGACCACGCCCAGGCCTGTTGAACATGCAATTCGCATAAGGGAGCCCAGTTCACCTGTTCGGCCATCTACCCCCTTTGCCGGAAAAGGGAAGGCTGTCATGTCTGAGATAAGATCGATGTCAGGTGATGATGGACTTCTGAGTCTCTGTGCGGGCAGTCACCTTGCATTTTACTTTGCTTTTGAGCTTTTTGGCTTTCATGCCTTGTGTTTTTTATGGTTGTTTTCTAACCATACTATTTTTGTTTTGTGCAGACGTGTCTCGGTAGATGATCGATGCTCTGAGGAAGAGAATGGGCGGAAGCTCTAGCGCCTCTCCTCCGGCCAAGAAGTCTAAGGGCGGTGAGGGGTCCTCAGAAAAGAGACTTTCTAGAGACGTCATTGACCTTTTCAAGGAGCTGACTGCTGCAAACCCTTCTACCCCCAAGTCTTCCAAGTCCAAGGAGTCTGGACCACCAACAATTGGGTCTGAACTGGTCAGGAGTAATCCTGAGCGGGTGCAGGCACCAACTCCACCTTTGCCCGTGCTTCTAGAGGCCAAAAAGGGCAAGGAGATGCTGGCCCACTATATGAACCGGCTGGTTCCTGAGGTCAGTGAGCAACTTGCTGGTGCTGATAGTGACTCATCTCTAGATATGTTGGTGGGCGGAAACCTGAAGGAGTTCACCAGGGTAAGTCTTTTTTGATACTTCCCTTTTACTTTCCATACCTAGCTCCATATGCTGAGTTTTTTCCTTTGTGCAGGCCGGTCTGAAGTTGGCCTACACTTACTCGTGGGCTAAATTTGTTGCTTCCAAGAGCGCAGCTTTGTCTGAAACCTTGAAGTCTGAGGCAGACTTGGCCAAGAAGGAAGCTGAAGAGGCCACGGCGGAAGCAGGAGCTGTTCGGTTGGAGTTGGGCGAGGCCAACAAGAAGCTGTTCGGTGCCAAGAAGAAGATCTCCGTGCTGACAAAGGATCTCAAAGCTGCTGATCGCTTTGAGGAGACCGTCGAGATCTTATCTGCTGAAGTAAACAGTCTTCGGGATGAGAGGACTTCTCTGCGAGCAGTTCTTCTTCGGATGAAGGAGGAGAAGGACGCCAAGGTGGGGGAGCTTACGGCCAAAATTGACAGGTTAAAGGAGAAGGTCAATGCCTTGGAGACAGCTGTTCTCGAGCTTTTCTTCGATTTCTAGAAGGCTAATCCCCGGGCCAACTTTGACTTCTTGGGCGAGGCTAAGGACATGTACCTTGAGTACTGCGCAGCCCAAGTTGCTTATGGCGGGAACGAGGTGGCTGCTTCAACCTCCGGCCAAGCTACTTCAACCTCCGGTCAGGCTGCTGATGCTTCTCCTGTTCAAACAACAGATCCTCCTGCTCCAGTTGGCCCAGAAGAATCGAACCAAGAGCTTGGGACTCCAGCTGTTTAAACATTTCCTTTATCTCTTTTTATATATATATATATCTTATTCAACCTTTGGGCTTTTTCTAAGACATCTTGACCGGCCAAGCAGTCTTTAAACTTGGAATTATTTTTCATTTTTTAGACAGCGGGCTGACTGGGAAGATTTTAATCTCGGTACTATTTATAATTACCGTGCAATTATGATTGTTTTATTTTTACCAAATGCTTTGTACAAGTATAGGTGCCCCCAAGTTACCGAGCAGACGTATGACTCGTGGTCACTTGTCTTTCGCAAATATATTGCTTATCCGTTCGGTGTTTTGGGTTTGACTAAACCTTTTGTACGCACTTTAGGTAAATTATAATCATGCTGATTTTTTCGACTCAATTGAATTTGAAATACTATTTTTGTTCATTTATTGATCAAAAATGTATTTGTTACTGTAGTAACTTACATCAGAGCTATTTGATCTAATCTGATCTTTTAGCTTATCATGAAATAAAACAAATTGTAGACATAAGAAACTGTACTTTAAAGTGGTCTGCCTGACCTGAGTACTTTGTTTCTGAAACCTTTGCGCGTAGTCCGCCCAGAAGGCCATTCACTTAGAAGCAAATGTTCATTAGTACTTTAAAATGGTCAACCTGACCTGAGTACTTTTAAGTGGTCAACCCGACCCGAGTAGTTTGAGGTGGCCATCCCGACCTAAGTACTTTATTGGTAGTATTTCCTTAAATGTTCTCCGTTCCAGTACCGTGGTACTAGGATGAGTTGCATTTTTTCGTCATACTTACCTAATTTGTATGCTCCGGAGTCGAGAACTTCGACCACTTGGTATGGTCCTTCCCAGTTAGGTCCTAGTACACCTGACGTGCTGTCTTTGGTGTTTAGGAATATCCTTCTTAGGACCATGTCTCCCACGAAGAATTTTCGAGCTTTCACTTGTTTGTTGAAATACCGAGCTACTTTTTGTTGATGAGGTATCAACTTTAAGTTTTGCAGTTGCTCATTTTTCTTCAATTTCATCAAGTGATTTTGCAAGGAGTATTTGATTGGTACCTTGATCGTATGTCAATCCTCTGTGGGAAGGTTGCTCGAGTTCGACGGGCAGCATAGCTTCATAACAGTACACCATTGCAAATGGTGTCTGACCGGTTGTTGTTCTTTCCGTTGTACGGTATGACCATAGAACTTCGGAGAGTTCTTCTGGCCAGTTTCCTTTGGCATCTTCGAGTTTATTCTTTAGTGTATCCTTCAAGGTTTTGTTGACTGCTTCAACTTGACCGTTTGCTTGAGGATGTGCCACTGCTAAGAAACTTTTGATGATACCATGGTTTGCACAGAAATCAGTGAAAGATTGGCTGTCGAATTGTTTGCTATTGTTCGAGACTATTTTGTACGGTAGTCCGAACCGGCATATAATGTTCTTCACTATAAAGTCTTGAACTTTCTTTGATGTAATGGTTGCAAGTGGTTCGGCTTCAATCCACTTAGTAAAGTAGTCGACTGCTATCACTGCGTACTGCACTCCGCCTTTACCTTTAGGTAATTGCCCAATTAGGTCAATTCCCCAAATGGCAAAGGGCCACAGAATTTGCATCTGTGTCATCTCGTTTGGCGGAGCTCTTGGTATCTTTGAAAATCTCTGGCACTTGTCGTACTTCTTAACATAGGCTCTCAAATCTTCAATCATCGTTGGCCAGAAGTAGCCTTGCCTTACAATTTTCTTTGATAAGCTCTGTCCGGCTACGTGATTTCCACAAAATCCGTCGTGAACTTCAAATAAAAGTCGTGCAGCTTCATCTGGTGTGACACATCTGAGTAATGGCATCGAGAATCCTCTTCTGTACATGACCCCTTCCACTATGATGTACCGTGCTGCCTTTCTTCTCATTTTCCAAGCTTCATTTTGGTTATCTAGGAGTTCCCCAGAGTTGAGGTAGGCCGCTATTGGCGTCATCCAGTTTGGGGATGTGTCGATCATTTCGATTTCTTCCGTGCCAGTGATGCTAGGCTCTTTAAGGAACTGGATAGGGACCAAGTTTGCCTTGTCACTTACATTGTTGCTTGCCAATCGAGCCAGCGCGTCTGCAGTTATATTTTCTTCTCTTGGAATTTGTCTGAGACCGTAGCTTTTGAATTGTCCGAGTAGGTCATGTATTTTGCTCAGAGATGCTATCTTTTTTTCTCCCCGAGCCTCGTATTCGACAGATACATGATTTGCCACCAGCTGTGAATCACTACAGATCTCAATGTGTTCGGCCTTGATTTCCTTGGCTAGCTTAAGTCCAGCGATTAGGGCCTCGTATTCGGCTTGGTTGTTAGAGGCCTTGAATCCGAACTTGACTGCAGTGTGCAGGTGTTGCCCCCCAGGCGTGACGAGGGCAATTCTTACAATAGATAGTTGATCTGTTGCCGACCCATCCACATGTAGTTTCCAGGTCGGTTTGTCTTCAATATTATTTGGCTGTGGTACTGGCTCGGGATCGCTTTCTGGTATGATTTCTTTTTTGTCTGTGCATTCTACCACAAAGTCGGCCAAGGCTTGGCCTTTAATAGTTGTTCGGGGTTGGAAGTTGATTTCGTACTGACCCAATTCTACCGCACACTTGAGTAACCGTCCAGAGACATCTGGCTTTTGTAGTATTTGTCGTAGTGGTTGGTCGGCATACACCCAAACAGGATGAGCTTGAAAATAAGGCCTCAACTTCCTTGTTGCTAGAATAAGGAGTAGGCGAGCTTTTCTATCAACGAATATCGGCCTTCAGCCTCGACGAGTCTTTTACTGATGTAATAGACTGGGTGATGTACGCTGTTCTCCTCTCTGATCAGCACGGCACTCACGGCATGCTCCGTAACCGCTAGGTATATCCCCAGCTCCTCACCGTCCAGAGCTTTAGAAAGTACGGGAGGTTTTGTGAGCTGTGCCTTTAGATCTTGAAAAGCTCTTTCACATTCTTCTGTCCACTCGAACTTTTTGTTTCTTCGCAAGATGTTAAAGAATGGAACACATTTATCTGTTGATTTTGACACGAATCTGCTAAGTGCGGCGATTCGACCAGTTAGGCTTTGCACCTCTTTTGTTTTTGTTGGCGAGTTTATATCCAGGAAGGCTTGGATTTTTTCTGGTTTGGCTTCAATTCCTCGGGCATTGACGATGAAGCCTAGAAACTTTCCCGAGCTAACTCCAAAGGAGAATTTTAAGGGATTTAGTTTCATGTTGTATTTCCTGAGGACTTTGAAACATTCGTCCAGGTCGTCTATGTGCCGCCCAGCCTTTCTGGATTTGACGAGCATGTCATCCACGTACACTTCCATATTTTAACCGATCTGGTCTTTAAACATCTTGTTTACCAATCTTTGGTACGTAGCTTCAGCATTTTTTAGACCAAATAGCATGACTTTGTAGCAGTAGAGACCCATATCTGTTCAGAAACTTGTATGTTCTTGGTCTGGCGGATGCATTTTTATCTGATTGTATATAAGCATCTATGAAGCTTACAATTTTGTGCCCAGCTGTTGCATCTACGAGCTGATCGATCCTTGGAAGTGGAAAACAGTCTTTAGGGCATGCTTTGTGGAGGTCTGTGAAATCAATACAGACTCGCCATTTCTTGTTCGGCTTGGGCACGAGTACGGGGTTCGCGACCCAAGCCGGGTAAAAAGCTTCAACTATGAAGTTGTTGTTGCGCAGCTTTTCAACTTCATCTTTCAGGACTACTGCTCGTTCTTTATCCAGCAGTCTTTGTTTTTTCTGAACTGGCCGGATGTTAGGATCGATGTTCAGGACGTGTGAAATAATAGAAGGATCGATTCCTACCATATCCGCATGTGACCAGGCAAAAACATCTAGGTTTGCTCTCATAAATTTTATCAATTTTGATTTTACTTCGAGCAACAAACCCTTCCAATTTTTAGTTTCCTTGCCGGGATAGCTGGATCGATCTCGATCTCTTCTAACTCTTCCACAGGTCTAACATTGTTGCTTGGGTCCCTAAGTCGAGGATCCACATCTTCATCCTCGCCTTGGGAAGTTTCCTACTTGGGAATGTTTTTCCCTTGTCTGGGCTCTGGCTGGAGGATATTTCCTTCTTAGCCTTGGCCACTGCAAGGTTGTAACATTCCCTAGCAGATTGCTAGTTCCCTCTAAGACACCTTACCCCATTCTTTGTTGGGAACTTTAGGCACGAGTGAAATATTGATGTGACATCTTTTAAGTCATACAGGGCTGGTCGGCCAAGCATTACGTTAAAGGCTGAAGGAACATCCAATATTAGGAACTGTGCCATGATAGTTATGCTCGTCGGAGCTTGTCCAACAGTGAAGGGTAGCCGGATTTGTCCTAGAGGTGCAACTCCTTGACCGGAGAAACCATAGACAGGCTGGAGGCATGGAGTTAGATCCTTGAGTTGGAGCCCCATCTTCTCGTAAGCAGTCTTGAACAAAATGTTTGAAGAAGCTCCATTATCAATCATGGTTCTGGCCACCATTTAATTTGCTATCTGGACTTCCACGACCAGCGGGTCATTGTGCGGAAATCTAATCTTGACAGCATCTTCATCGTTGAAAGTTATGGTTGGCTCTCCTGCTCGTGGAACTTTGGGCTTCATTTCTTCCACCTCCAGGATGACTTCTTCTTGCTTGTATAGAGTTGTTCGGGCATACCTCTCTTGAGCTTTGCCCGAATTTCCAGCGATGTGCGAGCCTCCAACAATTACTTGCAAGTGTCCATCTACGGGTGGAGGTAGTAGATCCTGGTTATTTTGACCTTGGTTGGTCTTGACATATTTCTACAAGCGCGGGTTGTTTTTCTTGATCAAAAATTCTATTTCCCGCTTCAGATTGTAACATTCGTTGGTGTCATGGCCGTAGTATCCGCGGAACCGACAAAATTTTGTCATTTCCCTTTTGTTGGTATCTTTCTTCATGGGCCCGGGCTTCTTGTACGGAATTAACGACTGAGTTGCTATATACACACTCTCAATATCTTCAGTTAGAATAGTGAATGCACTGTGTTTGGCATGATCACGGGGAGTCTGTCCAGATTTATCTGTGAACTATCCTTTCTTCTCGTTTCCTTGCTTGTGGTTGTTGCTTGAACGCTTGCCACTTGAATTGTTGGAATAGTTGGGAAGTTGGGCAGATGTTCCAGTGAAAGGGGCCTTTGTTTTTCCCGGCTTTTGCTCACCTTCTGGTCGTTGAATGGCTTCTTTGAGCTTGATGAAGCCTTCAGCTTGGTCAAGGAAATCACTCATTGAGTCGACCGGCCCGTTCTTCCTTATATCCTTCCATAGTTCACCAAGGACTTCAATGCCCCCAAGTATCACGAATAACTTTCCGTCCTCGATTACCCACGAGACTTTGGTCGCTTCCGTCATGAATCTGCTGATGTATGCCCAGAGTGGCTCACTTGGTCGTTGCTTTACTTCGACCAAATCTCCCAGATGCAATGGGAGCTGACGTGAGGAAGAGAATTGTGCATGGAATTCCAAAGAAAAGGTTTTCCATGAACTAAACTTTCCAAGAGCCAACTTGAAATACCATTATTGTGCGGCCTCCGACAGAGTGGCGGGGAAGATTCTGCAGCATACGTCCCCTCGTACTCCTTGTAAATCCATTTGCATCTCAAAATACTTGAGATGGGAAAAAGGATCTTCTCTCCCAGTATACATTTTCCACGTTGGCATTTTGAACTTGTGAGGCAGTGGCAGGAGATTGATCTCAGGTGAGAAGGGAGTTCCGCGAGCACGGTCTAACTCAAGATCATTTTTACGCTGTCCGGCCATGCCGTGAAATATATTCTTGAACTCGTCAAGCTGGGCCTGTACGGCTGGGCTGACTTGCTCGACATTTTGGTCGATTTGGATTACGTCAGTGTCTTTCTGAGCGGGGATTTGAGTATGGGCTCTGGGCTGCACGATCGTTGTAGTATTCTGCTCGTCTGTTCCCCTTCTTCTGTGTAGATCTTTTTTTAGGTCATGGGTTGTTCCCAACCATCGAACACAGAAGAGCCTGGCTGCCTTAGCGATTGATTCGCTTGGTTAACCGGTGGAATAATACCATTATTCTGGTTGGATCCGTCAGGTATGGCTCCTCTTGATGAATTCCCGGACAAGGTCTGCCTGCCTACCTCTTGGCCCACGAGTGGAACTTGTAACCGGGGATTGGACAGCTGACCATTGGTTGTCTGGGAGGTATTCATCGTCGGGTCATCCTCCGTTTCTCCCAGGGGAATGACGTTCGGCGTTTGCTGACCAACAGTCTGGTAGGCTCTTCGTATCACCACGGTAGCTTGCCAACTACGATCTTCGATCTCTGCATGGTGAGCCCTTAACGCCTCCATCTCTTTATCTCTCCATTCAGTGAACATGCGCCTCTTTTCCTCAAACGCGAGATTCACTCCAGCACTCAGTTCATCGTGATCATGATGCAGAGTGTTGCTGTGACTCTACATGAGTCCGAGCACAGCACGGATTTTGCAATTTAGTTGCGTCTCCGATGGTCGTCTGGGCATTGGTTCCAAGCGGTACAGTCGTGTTATGAATGCTGGTTGTGTGCGAAACTATTATTCCCAGTCTCTTGCACACCAGGCGTAGTTTCAGTAACAGGAGTTGTTTCACCATTCACCACGCTTCCCGTCTGTCCAGGATTGACAGCAGGTGGAACCCTTGAACATCCTGGGTCTTGCAATGTCGGATCCACGTCTGTGAATTTGCAGGGTCAGACAGGCCTCTGCGAGTTTGCACCATCGTGTTAAATGTCGAAAAGAGCGATTTGCGATCCTTCTCTCAATGAAAGCACCAAAATGTTGACTTCACTTTTAGCCAACAAAAAAATGAGTCTTTTTGATAAGCGATAAACGATATGTCGTAATGAATATATAATAAAGCAATAATAAGACACAGGAATTTTATAGAGGTTCAGCCCCGACCAGTTCGGTAATAGCCTAATCCTCGTTATTTGTATTGACTTAAGAACAAGGAAGAAGATTCCTTTTCTTATAGCTCTTACAACATTATCTCTGAATATATAATTCTTAGATAATAATATAGTCTTAGCTTAGCTGCGTATCGAATTTCAATCTCTCGGTCCCCTTGCCCAGTGAACATTCCTCACTATTTATAGGGCTGGAAAACTTGAGGAGGAAGAGTTTCCTCTCTCGTTACAATGCGCATAAACAGAAAGATCGTGTGATTAATGCTGAATGCAAGGATCGTGGGATTGAGGCTGAGTACACTGATAGTGGGATCGTGTGTATGCCATATCCACGTAAGTTGATCCCTGAGTTATAGGGATTGAGCTGATGACTCATGAAGCGAAAGCTGAATTCGCTAAGTGTTGAGTGCTCTGCACTGATCGCTGAATATCTTATTCTGGATGTGACAGCGAGGCATCCTGCTCGGTCTATTATTCCCGAGCAGATGCTCCAAGTGGACTCCACGTGTCACTATTCTCGTGATGCCACGTCAGAGTGCAAAATTTGGGATAACAATACTGTTTGTAGACTTAGTTAATTGATTTTAATTAATCAATTATAATTCTAAAGTTAGACTATGTCTTATTTATGAATTTTCACTAAGCAATGAGTTAATTGTGAAGAAAAGAGGTTTTGGGGAGTTAATTAAGAGACTTTGTATGGTCTAATTAATAAATTACATAAATAATAATTTTATTTGATAATTAATTATGATTATTAAATAAATATTTTTGGCATTTATACGATTGAATTGGAAAATTTTGTATTATTGAAAAGAAGAATAAGTGGTTGAAATAAAGTGGCCAAAATTTAACTAGAGTTTAGTCCTTTAAAGTGTACGGTCAAAAAGTTATTTTTGCCCAATATTTTATTTCTTTTTAATCAATATAATTCAGCCCTAAGCCCTAGTTGAAACACTATAAAAGGAAGATGATGCTCTCACTAATCTACCTAATGCCAACTTGACTATTTAACAAACCTAGATGAGAGAGTTCCTTCCTCAATTATATCACCTCCTTCATTATTCTTCACATTTGAAACCCATAGAGAATGAGTGTCATGCCCACACATAGCAAGTCAAGTACGTAATCATAGTGAGTAAGACGGTGGTAACCAAACCCGAAGGAGAGAAAGAGATCCAAGTTCAGATCTTGATAATGCTCTGCTACGGAAAGGAATCAAGTACTAGAGATCTCGAACGGAAGGAGTCATTATATTCCGCTGCAACCAATGTAAGGTTTTCTTAAACCCATATATGTTTCTTTCATTGTTTTAGATATATTCATATTTAGGATGTTAATTCAACATACTTATTAGTAAATCTAGATCCTGGTAAAATATTCCCAACAGATATAAGAGAGTCTCACATTACTAATATGTGGACAGATTAATACTATATATAAGATGGATAGCCTACTTTTACTAACAATTTGTCTTAAGATGGAACCCTTACCAATATACCCATCCTACTTTTGAAATTTCATTCCACCATACTTTCAAATTCTAACAACAATTTGAATTTTGTATGGTTAAAATTATCTCTAAAAATATGATTGATTGTAGTGTTATTACTTCATATTTTGTATTATAAAAAATTGAATTTATAATTAATTTGAAATCTCAAAATAAAAATAAAAAAGAGTTTTTGGATTTAAAAAATTATTTTTATTTTCTAATCTAAAACTCAAATTGTAATGACCGCATAGTTAAATTATGGGAATTAGCAGAAAATTAAGAGGTTCAATAATTGTTATGTAATTTTGTGTTTCTGAGTATGAATTAGGACTTATTATCAGAAATAATTCTTAGAAAAATATTCTCCTAATTGCGGAGATATATTTGAATACTAGATGCATTAATTATGTTATATGTGAATTTTTATGAATTTCATATTTTATGCTCGGTAATAGTGGAATGCGACGTGCGGCCTATAGAGTCACTTGGATAACTTTAAATTTTATGGGGTATATAGTAGACATTTTGAATGTCGAGAGTGTTCGGGGATATGGTTGTAGACCATAATACCCTTAGGTTTCATGGTTATCTTTATTTTAAAGAAAGGGCATTTAGGTCATTTCATGATTAGCTTGTAATTGTGTTCTTGTTTGAATTAAGATTATCAATTCCTAATTTTTCATCTAGTGAACATAGGATATGCTGATTTAGGTTAGGATTAGATTTAGGAAATTAAAAATAAATATTTTAAAGAAAGAAAGAAAAAAACAAAAGGAAATTGAAGTTCTTTCTCCAAGTCCCTCTCTCTTTTTTGGCTTCTCTAGAAAACCAGCAGAACCCATCTAGTTTCATCCTTGTTCTTGAAGATTTCAGCAGGTGTTGAAGGTTTTCTCTTTTGTGAATTCAAAGGTAAGAGCCCTAGTTTCTCCATACCTTTATTTTCTAGGTTCTAAGCTTTATTTTAAGGTGATGTTATGATTTTAGAACTGTTTCAGTTTATGTTGCTTAGGATTCTTTTTTCTGAGTTAATTTTAGGTTAGTAGGAGTAGTTTATGCTTGTTTTGCTTGCTGTGAGTGTGTTCAACCAAGGTTTGAGTTCTTAAACTCAAACTTTGTCCTTTCATGGTAAAATCGAATTCTGAGGGTTTTGGTTATCGTTTTTGGTTAAAATATGTTTATTGTGACTTGTTTAGGTCTTCTGGAAAGTTAGAAGTGATTTGGGATAGAATTGAGTTGTGTGTGAAAATTTTGAGGAATCATGTACTGAACCGGTCGACTGGTTCAGTTTTGACTTATGGAACCGGTTGACCGGTTCCCCTTGGCAGCATGCATAGAAATTGGTTTTTCAGTTGGGGCAATTTTGAGAACCCTAGATTTTCATGTTTTAGCCATATTTAGGGTATTGCCATTTTATCCATCGATAGGGAAACATTTAGTTTTGATTTTAACTCCCTGAAAAGTAATTTAGCATATCACTTATCAGAATTACGTATGTTGTGACTTAGGGGCCTATAAATTGTCGTGCAGCAGATTCCACTCAGGATTATTGACATCCTTGTATTCAGAGCCAAGGTAAGATTAGTATAATTGTATGCATATGTATTTACATGTTTAGTATACATGTTAGTTATGCTTGTTAGATTACATTACAATAGCGGTATCAGTATATTTAGTATTATATTGGATATCGATAAATGTATGTTAGATTTTATACTACTCGATAGTATCACATCGGTACGACTAGCATGCCGAGTATAGACTAATATTATAGTCGATAGTATTGTACTACTTGACCGTATCACATCGGTATGACTAGAGTACGACTAGCGTACCGAGTATAGGCTGATATTATGGTCACTAGTACTGTCGTTTAAACACTCTTGACTCAGTACCGTGTTGGACGCGGGGAAGGGTTACGATTAGGGGTATGGGCGCCTAATCTTAATACTGTTTACATTTATATTATGATTATTCTTTTCTTACTAAGTCTGTCGACTCACAGTTACTATGTGTATCTGCAAGTATGAGCTAGAATTGAACCATTGAAGATTCTAAAGCTAAGGATGAAGGTTGTACATATCATGACGGTTAGACCTGGAGTGTTCAGAGTCTTTGGGACAATGCTGGCTCACTTTTGTTGGTCGCTAGACGACAACTTTTGAAATATAAATAGTTTTTAAACTTATGTAACTTTTAAAATGGGATCCCGAATTGCGTAAAATATTATGTTCAAATATTAAAGTAAAGTTATACAATAAAGTTTTTAATCATTCACATTTTTATTAAATCTTTTGATTAGCAAAGGTGTGCACAATATCTAAAAAATACTGTAACACACTTAATCTACTAGGATTTTACACAAAAATATATATTTGAATTTAATTTTTAAAAATACTTTACGAATTAAGTATTTTATGTACACCTCTACACTTTTTTTTGAAAGAAATTTTTTATTCATAGAACAAAGAACTATAACTTGAATTTATCGAATTCTCAACAATTAAACATAAAATCCATACAAATAAACATATTATCTAATGAAATTAATTGTATTATACCAATATCTGTGACTTCTAGATAAATTTTTATATTTATTTCATAAAGATAATAGTATATTAAGATGCTTTTATCATCAATATTATTTTGTAGTTTTTCTATGGTCCATCCCTAAAATAATTGTGTAATGACGGCTTAGTTATTTTTGAGAATTAGTAGATAATTAGGGTTTAAATTTACTAGTAGACTTTTAATTATTATTTTTTATGATTTTGGAGATATATTCAAATTTTAGGTGTGCTATTCGTATTATATATGAATTTTATGCTTTTTTATATTTTTATGCCTGGTAATAGTGGAACGCGACGTATAACCTATAGCGTCAATTCTGTATGGTTTGGTATTTTTAGAATAGCGGGGCGACCTAGTTAGACATTTGGAATGTCGAGAATATTCGAGGTATTAGATTTGACTAAAATGCCCCTAGGTAGCAATATTACTTTTTAGTTAAGTTAAAGGCAAAATAGTATTTTGCCATATTATTTCTTTGGTCCTTTAGTGGATTTTACTAAGATAGATTAAGCTGAAGTATTGAATAAATATTAAGTATTATCTTATGAAGAACACTAAAGGTTTCGAATTAGAGAATAGAAAAGAAAAAGAAGTCTCAAACTCTCTAGTTGTCTGACAAGAAGAAAACTAGGTCAAGAGTCATTAGTTGGATTTTGAGACCATTCTTTTCTTTTTATACTAATTCACTTAGGGTTAGGATTGATTTATTTGGAATAAAAAATGATAAAATAATGGAAAGAAATACACTCAATGACCGGTCCTGTGTGGGTCCATCACTAATTAGATTTTTGCCACTAGTCTCAATCATTTATCTATTTTTCACAAATACCACTTTTTACAATTTTAATCATATAAATTCCAAAACTATTTATTTAATAATTAAAATAATTATCAAATAAAATTGTCATTTATAATATTTATTAATTAGACTCCACAAAGTCTCTTAATTATTAAATAAACCCTAAAATCTTATTTCTTCACAATCAAGCCATAACTCAGTGAAAAATTCATAAATTAGACTTAGTCTAATTTTAGAATTATAATTGATTAATTTAAATCAATTAACTGAGTCTTACAAGCAGTTTGTCTCAACTAGTATGGGGACCATGGCCTATATAATCAAGCTTCTAAAAAACAAATCTAGAATTTACCAAGTAAAATTCCTAACTTATTAATTTCTCCTTGCACCACTATAGATTTGGAATTGCACTCTCAATTATATAGAACGCTCTATATGTTCCACAATATAGATAAACTATGAGTTATCCATTTGTTATATTCTTAATAATCAATGATCATCTATAGATGATTTACATTGAGTAGGGACAAAATTACTGTTACACCCTTCAATGTGTTTTATCCTTAAAACACTTAGCTACCTATAAATGATATTTCAATGAACTAATAGAATCACTAAAATGAGCACTATATCATTTATCTTTATTAAGCCAACCTCGAAGGAATCATCGTTTCACTTCTATGTCCGGATAGAAGCTATAGATATCTATGATTAGCACTCCCACTCAATTGAATTACCATGTCCTTAATCTATATGTCACGAGAAGATCCATTGGCCGACTTTAACGAACAGATTGAAGAACACAAATAATATAATTGAACTAGAACCTAACCATCTCAGGATTGAGATCATTTGATCTAAGATCAACTATTTGATATTGAATTGAATAGATATTACGGTAAGTTTATTATATCTAATCCAATTTTAATATCGGTCTCTTCCGATGCATACTCCATACATCCAACCCAAGCTTACTTTAACCAATATCCTGGAAAAGACATAGCACTTATCCAAGGTGCAAGTAAACTACATTGTAGATTATCCTATCAGTTAAACTCTGTGTACCGATAAATCATAAGAATACATTTAATCACACAATCTTGATTACCTTCCACTGTGTTGACAACACAATAAACAAGAATATCAGTGTGATAAGGATTTGGATGAATTTATAAATCAAATAAATAAATAAATGATCACATGAACCAAATAACACATTAAATAAATAATGAAATCAAATCTGTTTCTTTATTGACAATTGAATAGAAAAGATTACATTGAAATATAGTTTCATTTAGGGCACAAAGCCTAACATATGCTGGCGTGGAGACTTCGCAAAAAGAGTAGTCGGTTAAGTTAGTTATTTCTAACTAGCTTAATCTCATTTTTTAGCAGCCACCGACTTTAAGATCTTGATCCTAATCCTATAAATACCACCTTGACTCAACATTTGAAGACATGATTAAGTTACGAGTTTGAGTACTCTATTCAAATGAGATTGAGAGGCAGAGAGAGAAAAGATTGAGTGGTACAGAGAGAGGTACAGAGTAAAGAGAGATATTGGATTTGGGTTTTTTGTAAGAAGAATCTTCTAGAGATGAAAAAAATTCTTGGGTGAAAGTGTGAGAGTGGAAACACTTGGTGAGAATTTGTAACGCCCCAATATTTTGCCTTATTTTACAAAGTGCTAATTTTGATGCATTAATTAAAAAGATTCAAAGTTGTTTGAAAATACACAGTGGGTTTTACAATAAATATGCAAAAAGGTGAATGATCATTCATATTATAACAAAATAAGTAGTTGAGTGTATTCTTCTTAAAAAAAATAAATTTGTAACATCCCACTGAGCTCAGATTACTTTAGTATAAAAAAAAAACAAAACTCAGGCTCCACCGGCGTTCTAGACCGTTTGCTCGTCCATAGCCCCTCGCAGTATACATACCAGAACTGACCCAACTCACAAACTTACATTCAATGTTCCCTGTCTATTGCCTGTAGGGGGAAAGTAAGGGAGTGAGCTAAAAGCCCAGTAAGGAAATGCTTAACATACAATAGCATTCAATACACTAAACATATCTTAAAATTCACAATAATACGAGTCTTTATAACATTAACGTATCCAGTCTTAACAAAATTATATGCCTTAACTCATAATTGTAATTTAAATAACTCCAGATATAGAAAGCTATATCATATACCATATATTTGTACTAAACGAAACCATTACATATATGTAGGGATCACAACCCTGGCATCATACTCATAGCACAATCATAGCAATAACATATAAAAATTATTTCAATCATATCATGTCTTTACCATAACATTGGCATATCATAGCCATTACTTACATAACCTGGGCCTAGCCTGGCCCTACAATATCCTGGGCCTAATCTGCCCATATAATAACCTGGGCCTATGTAGCCCTACCATTGTTATAGGATAGGGTATCTCTATATTCAACAGTAACATCACTGTATCATACCCCACCATAAGAATGTCATACACGAATCAGACAAATGTAGGGTAGGGTATCTCTACATTCAACGGCCTTACCCCGTATCATACCCCACCATGGCCCCCCATTTGTACATGAGACGTTAGCATACAACATACAACATACAGCACACCACATACATCATACAACATACAACATACAAATCGTACCAACCATAACATATATTGATTCACAAACTCATATTGTGTCCATACCACACATTCTCAGTACTATATGCACATTCATAATAATACATCACAAATAATATTTCAATAGACAAATAATTTAAATTATGCAGTTCAACACATAAAAACTACTTAATTTCCTTACCTCAAATCTCGCTGCTTAAGACTTGTTATCTCGTCACTACTACGTATAATAAGACATGGGTCAAGGCCCTAATATTAAAATTCGTACTCTTACAGTACAGCAGAAAGATCACCATTTTTGACCAACAACTACACTAATTCAGTAAAAGTTGTCTTCATAAAAATTATAGGAAATTCCAGTATCTTTCCAATGATATAAAGGTAATAAAAAATGGATTAAAACTGAGGGAGTTATGATTGTTTTACTGAAACTATTTCTGAGAAGGAATATGGAGTAACGAATTATACGACTTAGCGAAAATACAAACTTTTGGCATTGAAAGATTCAGAACTAGAAGATAATATCTTCATGAAAGTTTTAGGAAATTAAATTCCCTTTCCAATGATACCAAAATATTTGAAATTGGAATTATATTCAGAGAGATATTGTAATTTTACTAAAATAGTTTTGTAAGAACATTATTCAAGAAATAAAGCAAATGATACAGAAGGAAAATAACTTTTCGACATAGTATAACTCCGAATTAACGAAATGTTTCTTCATGAAACTTATGGGAAATCGAATAAGCTTTGAAACCATATATAGATCATTAAAAATGGATGAGAATTGTTAACAACTGGTGTTAATTCTCTGTTAGCTTTGGTTAGTTAAGGGTGTTAGTTAGTTAGGTAGTTATAATTCTGTTATTAAGTTTTCTTGCTCTGTTTTCCTTTGTAATCAGTGTATAAATACTTGTACTCATTTCCATTAATGGATAGAGCTTTCATTTTTCAATTCGTTCTCTTTTCTCTGCTTTCCTTCTCTACATGGTATCAGAAGTCTTGACTCAAGACTATGTCTTCGTCAGTCTCCGATCCTCCGGCTCCTGCCATGGCACCTGCCACTCAAGCTCCACCGGTCTCTACCACTGCTACTGGATCTTGGAATCCCTTCTCAAACTCTTTGTCCTCTTCCCTCACGATCAAGCTTGATCGTGTCAACTTCCTTTCTTGGAAGTCCCAGGTTGTTCCTACTGTCATTGGACATGATCTCGATGAGATCTTGTTCACCGGTGTTCCTCCTCCAAAGACTCTTCTTAATGGCACCTCGAATCCAGCATACCTTCAATGGAGACGCAAGGATCAACTTCTCCTTTCGTGGTTACGCTCCTCCATGTCAGACTCCATTCTTGCTTCCGTTGCAAACTACGACTCCTCCTTCTCTGTGTGGCGTGCTCTTGAACAAAAGTTCACCTCTCAGTCCAAGGCTCGACGGCTCCAGCTCAAAGGACAGTTCTCCCATGTTCATAAAGGAAACCTGTCCATCTCTGAATTCATTGACAAAGTACGTGTCATTGCTGATTCCCTCACGATTGCCGGTTCCCCAATTGATGATCAAGATGTTGTTCTGCAAATTCTTAATGGCCTTGGTCCAGAATTCGACTCAGTTGTCTCGGGTATTACTTCAAGAAGTGATACCTTAACCTTGGAGGAGGTACAGGCACTACTTTTGTCACATGAAAGCCGCATCGAGCATCATTTGGCCATGAATGACATCTCAGTCAAAATGCAAGCAAATATGGCTCTTGGTCATGGCAGATCAGCAGGTGTTCGATCTTTTGCCCCACCTAACCAACAGTCTGCATCCAATGGTCGTGGCCGAGGTTTCTACAAATTTCCTAACCAAAGAGTGGTTTGTCAAGTTTGCATGAAGACGGGACATACAGCAGCTGTTTGCCACTACCGATTTGACAAAAATTGGTCTACTCCCAAACCAGGTAACACTACCAATCGTGCTTTTCTCACTGAACTTGATTGTGATTATGACCCTCAGGCCTATTCAACAACCATGATTCAAGATTTTGGTGAGGACAATTCATGGTATGTCGACTCTGGAGCCACCACACATGTCACATTTACTCCCACTACTCTTGATGACACAAAGCCCTTCTCGGGCAATGACACTCTTGCTATTGGTGATGGTAAGAAGTTATTCATTTCCCATGTTGGATCTGTTTCTATTCCATCTTATTCTTCATCTTGTCCTCTCCATATGCAGTCTGTGTTAACTGTCCCTTCCATGACTAAAAACCTAGTTAGTGTGTCAAAACTTACTCAAGATAATGATATCTTTGTTGAATTTCACAAAAACTGGTGTTTTGTCAAGGACAAGACAACAGGAGCTGTGCTGCTCAAAGGGAAAGCTAGGGATGGTCTTTACCTGCTTGGTGATTCCTCCAGTCACTCAAGAGCAACTCTGCAATGTCATCTTGCAACATCTGCCTTCAATACCTCAGATTGTACTTGTAATATAGACAATTCTTGTACTGAAAAGTGTGATTTATCACACAATACTTGTAATAAACAATCTGTCAATAAAGATTCTGTTTCTTGTACTTCTGAGCATTCAGTTTTACATGTTTCGAGTCCCTCTGATGTTAATCTTTGGCATTGTAAGTTGGGACATCCTGCTATGTCCACACTACAAAAACTATTACCCTCCCTACCACATTGTGGTACATTAAAACAATTCACCTTTTGCAATGCATGTCAGCAAGGGAAAAGTCACAGACTACCCTTCTCATCATCCCAAAAACGTGCCTCCCAACCCTTACAACTCATCCATACAGATCTTTGGGGCCCTTCTCATGAGCCCTCTAAAGATGGATTTAGATACTACATCCATTTTTTGGATGATTTTAGTCGTTTTACTTGGATCTACCCCCTAACAATGAAATCTCAGGCTTTTGAAACATTTATTCAGTTTAAAAGCATGGTTGAAAGACAATTCGGGTTACCTATCAAGAGTGTTATTGCTGATGGTGGTGGTGAGTACAAGCCATTTGCTAGATTTCTAGCTGATCAAGGCATATTGTTTACACATCCGTGTCCCCATACTCACCAACAAAATGGTAGAGCAGAACGGAAACATCGACATATCACAGAAACAGGGCTCATTATGCTTGCACAAGCTAAGTTGGATCTTAGGTATTGGTGGCATGCATTTCAATGTGCAACATTTACTATTAACCGATTGCCAACTCCAGTTATTGGTAATATCAGTCCATATGAGTGCTTGTTCTCAGCCAAACCTGACTATACCATATTAAAACCTTTTGGTTGTGCCTGCTGGCCTCACTTGAGGCCTTATCACTCTCACAAACTTGACTACAGGTCTGAACAATGCCTCTTTTTGGGGTATTCTCCTATTCACAAGGGTTACTTGTGTGAAAATCAGAATGGGAGGATGTTTATTGCACACAATGTCATCTTTAATGAACATCTATATCCTGGCATTTCTCCCAGCAGCCTCACAACTTAGGTACATTCTGCAACTTCAAACTCTAGTGTTCCTACTGCTTCCTTTTTCACTAGTCCTTGTGCTAATATACCTGTTTCTGGTGTTGCTGATACAACTGCTGCTGAGCCATTGCATTTCACATCTCACACTGCTGCTGCACCTGAACTTAACCCAACTACTCAGCCCTTGCTAATAATACCTGAGACTCAACCTATTTCTGTACCTGATCATGCTCCCACTCATGTCACACAAATGACCCTGCAATCTCTCCCAGAATCCTCAACCACTGTCTGTCATGACAGTAACCACACTCCAGCCAACATTCCTACCACCACAGTCATTCCAACTACAACCAGGGTTCACCCTATGATCACTAGGTCGAGAAATGGGATATCTAAGCCAAAAGCCTATCTTGCAACCAAACATCCTCTCCCTGAATCACTTTTGCCCTCTGAACCCAAGTCCTTGAAAGCAGCCCTCACAGATCCGAAATGGCTACACTCTATGCAAACTGAAGTTTTTGCATTGAAAAAAGCAGGCACATGAACTCTTGTACCTAAACAACCTGGGATGCACATTATAGACAATAAATGGGTACATGAAATCAAGTTAAAGGTTGATGGCTCATTGGATAGATACAAGTCGAGATTAGTGGCAAAGGGTTATTTACAGGCACCTGGAATAGACTATGAGGAGACTTTTTCCCCAGTTGTTAAGCCAGTCACAGTTCGAACTGTGTTGTCTCTTGCAGTCTCCTCAAATTGGAAGGTAACACAGTTAGATGTTAGTAATGCTTTTTTAAATGGAGAATTAACTGAAACTATGTTCATGTCTCAACCACCTGGCTTCATAGATGCTTCCAAACCCGATCATGTTTGTCTCCTTCATAAAGCTCTCTATGGCTTGAAACAAGCTCCAAGAGCTTGGAATGATAAACTCAGAACAAGTCTAATACAGTGGGGTTTTATTGCTTCCAAATCTGACACATCTCTGTTTGTTCATGGCTCGGGAAATTCTTTAATCATTCTGCTTGTGTATGTGGATGATATTCTCATCACAGGTCCAAATCAAAGCCTCATCTCCACACTCATCACTGATCTTAATCACAAGTTCTCTCTTAAAGACCTTGGTGAAGTTCATTACTTTCTTGGCATAGAAATTTTTCAGAGATTCAACAGGGATGTTTCTCTCACAAACAAAGTATGTCACGGATTTGCTCGTAAAATTACATATGGAGGGTGCCAAAGTTTGTTCCAATCCGATTAGCAACTCAACTAAACTTTCACTCAATGATGGGGAGTTATTCGAAGATCCTACTCTCTACAGAAGTACTATAGGGGCCCTGCAATATCTCTCTCTCACAAGGCCTGATGTGGCTTTTGTTATCAATAAACTAAGCCAGTTTCTTAAGGCTCCCACTGTCCCTCATTGGGAAGCATGCAAGAGGCTACTTCGGTATCTTAAGGGGACTATTTCTGAGGGCTTACTTCTCACACCAGCAACAGACATGACTCTTCAAAGTTATTCCGATGCTGACTGGGCCAGTTGTGTCGATGATCGACGGTCAACTGGTGGCTATGTTTTCTACCTGGGCAACAACTTAATCTCGTGGTCTGCTAAGAAGCAGAATGTCGTTGCACGCTCAAGCACTGAGAGCGAGTTTCGGTCCTTGGCCAACACTGCAGCTGAACTGAAATGGATTGTGTCTTTACTCACTGAACTACAGGTCCAGTTATCTCAGTGTCCGGTTATATGGGTTGATAACCAGAGTGCTTCTGCTCTAGCTGCAAATCCGGTCTTTCACGCTCGATCGAAACATATTGAGATAGATTTGCATTTTGTGCGGGATCAAATATTGGAAAAATTGCTTTTTGTTCGATATGTCCCAAGTCATGATCAGGTTGCTGATTTGCTCACTAAACCACTGTCAAAGGATCGATTTATCTACCTAAAATCCAAACTGAAAATGGCTTCCACCCCTTTTCGTTTGAGGTGGGATGTTAACACTATTAACTAACTGGTGTTAATTCTCCGTTAGCTTTGGTTAGTTAAGGGTGTTAGTTAGTTAGGTAGTTATAATTCTGTTAATTCTGTTATTAAGTTTTCTTGCTCTGTTTTCCTTTGTAATCAGTGTATAAATACTTGTACTCATTTCCATTAATGGATAGAGCTTTCATTTTTCAATTCCTTCTCTTTTCTCTACTTTCCTTCTCTACAGAGAGAGTTATGGTATTTTAAGTGAAAGTACTTTTTCTGAAAATATGAAAAAAAAAACGATTTACAACAACATCAGAAAGATGATAATTTTCGACATAGAATATCACCGAAATGGTGAATAGTTTCTTCATAAAAATTTTAGATCATCGAATAAGCTTTCTAACGATACAAAAATCACTGGAAACTAATATTGAGAGAGATATGACTATTTTACTAAGACAATAATTTTCAGAAAAAATAAAAAACGAGATTTCATAGTTTAACCTAAAAGTTCACAACAATAAGTGGAAGAACTTTCTTACCTCTTGATGACTCTTCTTAATCAGTGCTAGATCTTGAAATCTCAAATTATTAGAATGGTGATGATGATCTCAATCTTATGTTGATGAAAATCATGAGTGTTGTTTGGCGAAGAGAACGAAACAAGAAGGAAAAATTATAAATCTTTGATAGATAGCGAGATGAATAACTTGTAGGGTTTAGAATTTTATGAGTGTCTTCTCTAAGAATTGTGTTCAGGCTAGAATTGTGTTCAGGGTGAAAGAAAGAGATTGAGATTGAGTTTTATTTTTCTTAGGCTCTGCATATTACGTATCAAGAATGTGATAGATTTAGATTTTATAATCTAATTAAACCTATAAAAGAAAATAATAAAATAACCCCTATAATCTGATGTTAATTTAACTCTAAATAGAACAATTAAATGAAAATCTTATTTGTTAGGTATAAGTTTTAAATTTAAATTTCAAAACATAGGATTTCTAAGCTTAACAGGTCGTCACTTTGTAGCTTAATTTTGACCCCAATAAAGTTAAAATTACGATAAATTTATTTCTACATAATTGATAGATCTCTGAATTATCTTTCCAACGCCACTGAAATCACCTCAATCCGAGCTCTAGAACTCCAGATATGATCGTTTTAGTAAAACAGTTTTTAATCCTGCGAATTTATCCAAACCTACGAATTTTTAACGTTAATTCTATAATAATGTTATTTGATATCACTTATACCATTAATTAAAATCCACTAAATAATTTATAAAACCCTAATAAACTTTCATATTGGGCTTTAATTAAATGATTACCTATCTTGTGAAAATACCATAATATTTTACTTTCGTAGTTAATATAACTTTAACTCTCTCTAGAAAATTGATACAATAATCTAAGCAATAATCTCAACTCACTAACAACACAAATATATAAGATAATTATCCTCACACAATTAATATCCCAAGGAGAGAAAAAAAAAATTAAATACTATTTTAATCTGGATATTACAGAATTCATTAGAGAATCTCGTCTCGACTGTATTGTACATATTCTTGTTCAATTAATAAAGAAGGATTACAGTAGAGTAGAATCATAAGTCACATCGATCTATCAGACTTGAATCAGTTTATATCTTGGTGTTGATTTTTTTATTTTCTGCACTCAGTGTTTTTTGGTTTTAACCCTCTCTTTGCTTTGATTATTGTTCTTGTTTGTTAATCTCGTCATTGCTAATTGTTTAATTGTTTAAAGTTTTCATTGATTTGATTCTGCACCATTAGTCTTAATTTTTCCACATGGTTATTTTTATTGGTTATCTTAGTACGCTTAGTTTTTGTTTCTTTCTTATGTTTTCATTTCACTTGGAAAAGGAAAACAACATTGGGGATATGAAATTAATCCCATGAAAACAAGTTTGTAATTTAAAGAGATCTGAATATGTTCTGCCATTATATTATCACTTTGTCAGTTTAAAGAGTATGAGTCATGTGAATATAATAAAAAAGTAGTTATTGACAAAATCTATATGGTTGAATGGTGGATGAATATTGTTTACTGTATGATAATTAAAATACTTATTGCTTAGCATTTACGCAAGTAAACATCATAAATAAGTAATATATTCATCAAAAAAATGAAAAGTAAAGAACCAAATTCAATAGGAGAAATAAGTATAACATAATATTTGGAAAGCCTAAACAATATCTGAATTAAGTGTCAACAAAAATCAAGTAAATCCCATGTGATGCTAGGGAGTGGTTGTTGGTGGCAGCGACAAAGAAGACGGTGGTGGCGGCGGCAGTGGCTGTTGTTGTTGCTGTGGTGGAGGAGGGGTTTGTAAGAGCTTTGGGGGATTACGTTTAGGAGCTGGTGGTGGAGAACGGTCACCTACTTTATGTACTACCACACTCAATGATGGAGTTGGATGATGAGAATAATGAGAGACTAAATCAAGTCCATGAATCCTACCTCCATAGCAAGAGCTTGAACGGAATACTAAGCATTGGATCAATACCACTAAACTAAACAAGAATGCAGATCTAATCCTCATTAATGTTATAGATATTCAAAGACAATCTTCTTAATATGACTTTAAATTTTATTTTTGGGATACTTCAATTGGAGCTCTGTAGCTTTTTTATAGTTGTCTTCTAAGTTGAATATTGTCAAAAGTCTTAACTTAATGCAAAACGGGTCCAATCTATTAGGCGGACGCGGCATGCAATGGTAGATTGAGTGTTTATTAACAATGTTTAAATATTTCAATCTTATGTCATTTTAATCTTGGCTAAAGTTTATTTTAAATGATTAAAAAAACAGTACTTAAATATTTTTTATTGGTTATTAACTGTATTTTAATCTTATGTCATTAAAAATTCTAAGTAGTATATGATAAATTAGAATTACTAAAAAAAAATATCAAACTACTATTAAGATGATGACATTTGGTTGGTGGTAATGAATGGTGGTAATGAAATGAAAAGGAAATAATTTTTTTTTTTTTTTTTTTTTTTGCATTTTTAAGTATTGGAATGTCATTCAATGAGATGATTTATTTATCATTTTAGTAGAATGACTATTCTATTTTGAAATAAAAGAAAAGATCATTGCAATGCAAAACAAAAAGTGTTAGACATTCACAATCACATTTCTATTCTTATAAATTTTATTTTATTTCATTCTCATTTCTATTCTCATTCACATAATTTGATTTTCTATACTTAGAAAATCAAAAAATTTGATTTCTAAACCAATAATTTAAACCCTAAAAAAACTATACCTTTTTTTTTCAAAACCCCAAAAATACCCCCAAACTAAAACTATCTCTCTTTCTCTCTCTATCTAGCCGGTCCCAAGAATCCCACACCCCAGGTCCGATGGTCGGACCATGGGGTCCGACCAATCGGACCCATCGGACCCCAAGGTCCGACCATCGGACCTCTCTCTTCCCCTCTCTCTCAAATCGCGGGAAAAAAAAAAGAAAAAAAAAAATTAAAAGCGGTCGGACCTTCGGGTCCGATGGGTCCGATGGTCGGACCCATCGGACCTCTTTCGTCCTCTCTCTCCAAAATCGCAAAAAAAAAAAAAAAAAAAAAAAAAAAAAAAAAAAATGTAAAAGACGGTCGGACCTTGGGGTCCGATGGGTCCGATGGTCGGACCCATCGGACCCCCAAGGTCCGACCATCGGACCTCTGTCTTCTTCCCTCTCTCAAATCGCAGGGAAAAAAAAAAGTTTCAGAGACTACGGTTGCTCTTTCGGGTTGGGGTTGGGGTCGGAGGGGTTGGGGTCGTGGTCGACGGGGGTGAGGGTGGTGATCGGCGTTGGGGTTGACGTGGGTGGGTGAGGGTGGGCGGTTGGGGTGAGATAGAGGGAGAGAGAGATGATGCAGAGAGAGAGAATATTGTGAGGGGGGTATTTTTGTGGTTTTGAAAAAAAAGGAATAATTTTTTTAGGTTTTAAATTTTTGGTTTAGGGAAATTTTTTTTTGATTTTCTAAGTATAGAAAATCAAATTTCTCCATTTCTATTCTTATGTTTTTATTACATCAACCAAATGCCACTTTAGTAAAATTTAATATTAATTATTAAATTTCAAGACACTTTCTAAAAGTGTTAGACATCAATGGTACATAATAACTATAGTATCTTGATTCCTCTACGTTTATATAATTTTTTAAAATATATATATAATTTTACATTTTACATCTTCAGTATATAAAAATAAATAATCACTATTTTAAAACTATTAGCAAGAAAATAATATAAAAAATAATATGAAAACTGTGTCCTTAAAATGAGTAGATTTGAAGAAAGTATAATAAGAAAAAAAATTGTGAAAAATTAATGACACTAATTCACATGGATTAAAAAAACTGACATATAATGATTTTGTTTGGCATCAAAAGAGTTGGGCGGTTTCAAATATTATTGCATCAGCGAAAAATATGCTTGATCAGTATAAATGTGCTCAAAGTAGAAAGGATCTTTTTTTGTCTCCGTTGAATGAAGGAGAGCGACATTCTAAGCACTGGAATGAACCTATGTTATATAAGATCAAAGTTAATGATGATGGAGCTTTGTTTGATCAGGAGGTTCAGTTTCATCATGGTAATATGCTAGAAGCTTTTACTAAGAGGAAGATTGGTCGTGTTCAACCTGAAATCGTGGAAATAATAGACATCAAAGAAGCTTTAAGTTGGATTGCATATCATCCATAAGACCACGTAATTTTGGAAACGGATAGCTTGGTCTGTGTCCAGGCTATCCAAAGTAATTTTTCTATGGTATCTCAATTTGGTTTACTTATTCAATGTCCGTAATTTGCTTTTAGTTTTCCCATATATCGAGTTGTGTTTTGTTAAACGATCTGCAAATAAGTTAGCTCATTGCTTGGGAAGAGACTATTGTTTCTCTACAAGTTGTGTGCTTCAATTGGAGAATTGTTCCGCTGAAGTATGTTCTATTATTTTGCACGAAATCCTTAATTAATAAATCTTTTGATTTTATTAAAAAAAAAAAAAAAATACTAACATGTATCTATAATCTATAACATAAACAAAAGTGTCAATGTTTTAGGTTTTGTGATATTAAATTACACATATATCCTCTTACAAGATATATATTACTTCACAATATAAATAAATTACATACAAGTGATAATATTTTAGGTTTCTATTTTTGTATTGTTTTTATTTTTCTATTACACATATACTCTCTAAAATTAAGCATAGCTTGTAAATATATTAAGATTAACTCATAGATGCTAGCTTATCCTAATATTTTTTCCCTGTCATTTTTAAAAATAAACCTATAGTAAATTTAGAAGGCATTACTATTAAGTATAACTAATGATTGAAATCAATATAGAGATTAAAAGCCACTAAACTATAAATAATTAAGAATGAATTTATAATTTTTTAAATAATCTTACATATTAAATTTTACAAAATATTTCCAAAAAATGTAATATTTCCAAAAGTTGTTAGTTATAGAACTTCTAATATACTAATTCTCATTAACATTATTTTTATCTATTCTTATATAAATAAATAAAAAAATAATAATAATAAAAAAAAAAAAAAAAAAAAAAAGATAGCAATCCATATTGTGCACCCTTAATGGGTATTAACCATGAATGGGTAAAATTAGAAAATTTTGAGTTTTTATACTTAATTTTTCTATCTAATTAAAAAAAAAAAAAAATCTCTTATTTTTATATCATATGGGCTGAGATTGTTCCATCGGTAAAAAAAATTATGAAAAAAAAAAAGTTTTTTAAGCAAGAAAAATAAGAAAAAAAAAATTGAATTTGAGTTAAATATTTTTGTATGAACATATTTTTGATATAGTACAAAAAGATATATTTTTTAGTATTTTTTTTTAATTAAGTAGTTAAATTAAGCACAAAATTTCAAATTTGTAATTTAAATATTCGTTATTAGATCAAAATTGGATAGTTTGATATTTTTAAAATTAATATTTATAGTTAAATTTGTTTAATAACCATTCATAGGTAATACCATTAAGAAATGTTCCTAACCTATATATATATATATAAAAAAAAAAAAACAATTTTACACTTTATAAGCAATTTTTTTTTACATTTTTACAGAAATTCATATATAAACCCACATAACAACCAACAAAGCAATATAAATTCACATAGCAATCTATATAGAAACCATTTGAGCAACCCAACCCGTAAATTTAAAAAAAAAAATAGTATATAAAATAATTCCCTTTAAAAAAATTCACTAACAACTTTTCTATATATATACACTAGAAGATAAATTTTATCAACAGTGACAGTGTTTTTTGTCTTTTTTTTTTCAAATTAATTAAAAGGATAAAAATGGCATGTTGAACTTACACTCTTTCTTAGTTACAAGGCACTCCAAGTACTGGCGTAGGAGTTGAATGATTGAACAAGTTTCAATAAACTAATAGCCTCAAAAGTCATTTGATTGTTCAATGTTCATACGGGAGTGTGGATGAAATATTATAAACATTCAAATCTTGTCCCCTTTTAACGAAGGTATTCAAATTGTAAATAATTTTCAGACCGAAACAAAAAAAAAAAAAAAAAAAAAACAAGGTCAATCAGAGAAGTGAATGGAATAATCATTAAGACGATAATTGCCAAGGAAAACAATGTTTCACTGAACTTCACTCCAAAGGGTACAGAGATTATTTATAGATCACTCATTAGTATTACAAGATTTGAAGCAACTATTCTTGATAACTAATTAAAGTACAACAAAGCTCTAAAACAAATTGCCATGAAAAAAGTAAATGTTAAATCAAGCATGAAGATTCATCCTTCAATATTCTCCTGCCATGAAAGTTGAATAACTTACTGATATTGGTTTATTTACAGAGTTACATAGTGCAGAGAAGATGTGGGAAGACTCATGGTGGCTTAAGCCCTCTCAGTGCAGCAGCAAAAATCTATAAATTCATTAAAACCTTGTATAAGAAATTCATAATAACTAACCTTGAGCAATTGAAAATTGTAAGTATTTGAGTTTGACACTTCTTTTTCACATCACTTTCAAGCATTTGATTAGTCTAAAATAGGCCAAAGTTTGTTTCATTTCCACGAGATATTTTATAATTTCATGCCAAATGATGACAGTTTCAATGAGCGTATGTTCACCCATAACAACTACTGAATGAAAAAAGACTAGATTTGCGATTGATATTCGTGGTAAGCTAATAAAATTACTAAAACCCTCTATAGAACTGACAACATATATCTCTCTTATTTACCTTAGAAGGTGCTCCAGAGCGAGGTCTGGAATCAGGAGAAGGTTGAAAGTCACTACTGCTTCCCTCGAGCATAATCTGACTTGTTTTCTTTTCATTATCTGAAGTAGATTCTCCATCAAGGTTCATTGTGTGTGTTCCTTCTTTTTCTTCAGATGATCTGTTTTTCATCTGTCTTGTCATGTCTCCGTTGGGTGTGGTATTCTGTGTGGTTGGGGAGGTTGGATTTTTCTTTGTGAACTGTGTAGCCGCAGCTCGTGCACCAGCTATTGCAGCATCAAGATTTAATGACTTCTGCACTTCAGCCCCTTTTGATCTAGGGTAGTGTGCAGCAATAGAGCCAGGTTTCAAGGAAAATCGATCCCTTGGATCCGGAATAGGAAATTTTACTGGTAATGGACATTCAACTGGTGTAAGACCTCTAATTGCAGCCTCGTATATCTAGAATAAGTTTGCAGGTTAGCCCACTAAAATAATTAGATGGAAAAAAGAATCATATGAGATGCATATACAGAGTATGTTTAGCATAACATGCACCTTTTTCTCCAAATTATAGACGCCTTGAAAACCGCGCATTTCAAATGGAATTAACAGTCTCTGCATGAACCAAAATTATAGAAGTAAAAGGCCTACTCGCAGCATAAACTATTCATCTGAAAAGAAAAAAAAAATACAATAGAGTGATTAATCACCTGTGGCTGCTCACAAAGCCAACACATATCAGTTTGTGCTTCTAGTCTCACCTGCATTGAAGATAAAATATCAGCCAACAGTACTGAGAAACAATGCTTTCTTTATATGTCAAAACATTAAAAAACTATATCTCACCCCTTCAGGTACCAACTCCCAGCCACTTAATTCTTCGCGCTCCAGACATCCAACCACTTCAACACAACCTGTATTTTAAAAAAAACCACACATAACTGTAAGAAAAAGAAAAACCTTCCAAACTAGCATAGTTAATTAAGAATAGGTTTTTTGCCCCCACTCTCAAATCGTGACCTTAAATTAACTTTTCCCGTTGTTAAAAATTTCCCTCAAATTATTCCTTGACTATTACGTCTACCAAATCATGTCCCTTGGCAAATTAAGGAAATTGTCATATGCAACTTTTTCACACCACCAATATAGAGTTGGGTCCAGAATTATTATAAAATTGTAAACTTGTGCCCCGAATTATTACAACTATCAAAACATGCCCCGAATTTCAGACAAAGAGGCACGATTTAGTAGTGGTAATAGTATGGAGGAGTTTTTAATAATGTGAAAAAATTCGAGGAGCACAATTTGAAAGCCATATAATTTGGAGGGTAATAATCCTATTTTCAAAAATGTAAATTTCAGTCGTTCATGAAATTCCCTTTTGGGATCTTTGGAGATCTCACTATTATTTAAGAGGTGCCTTATTTCATAACAGAAATCCATAGAACACTTCATTGTTCCAAAAACCAAAAACATAGTCTATAACAATTGAACTGTAAGAACATGCCTGATCAGAACCAGAGCTATAGCTATGACACTATTTTCTGCATTTCTAAAGTAGCCTAAAAAATACTGGAACAATATAAACAAGCGAAAGATTAGAAAAAGCATCATTGTACAATTTGCCAAAACTGGTTATTGCCACTAGTAGGGAAAAGTGGAAACATTCAATCGAGAAACCATCAGAGATGTACAAACATTCAGAGATGTACCTATAAGCCTTGAAACAGGATAATGTTCAGGAAATTTTAGATCTTCAACTCCATTCAGTGCATAAATTTCCCTGTAAAATTGCTCCATAGCTTTGATAGTTGCTTCATCAGGAACTTTACTAGCAGCATGAATCCATAATCGACCTTCAAATACATAATAAAATTCATCCATTAAATCTCTAACACCAACAATCACTTGAATCCATCAAAAATTATTAATTCAAAGAAACATAATCAAACAGGTGAGACAAACCAATTCATACCCGGAAAGTAAACAAAAGATAAACACACTCCACGCTAAACCCGAGTTGATCAAGTCACTTTGATATGCATTCAGTTTAGCTCAATTAAAGCAACAAACAAGCCCCAAAAGCAAAAAAACGGAAAAGGGTGTGTAAAGGGTTTTGATAGACAAATAAATTTAGAAGGATGGATAGGCTTGGGTACCTCTAATTGGAGCAGGCCATGACCGACCCTCAATGCGCTTTATTCCATAAACAAGCAAAGAAGCCCAAGGTTGATGCATAGTCAAACATGGGTTTGTATAGTTCCCATGAAAATTTCTTCCTCTTCCTCCTCCTCTCATCTCACAAAACTCGATTCCAACAAGGCGTTCCCCGTCGATTAATTTCAGTTACCGACTCACCCAGGAATAACAAATAACTGCTAACTAGCTTAGAAATTATTAGATGGAAATAGCGAACTGATGATCTTTATTTATGAGCGATAAAAAGATTTAAGAAAATTCTATGCTAATAATTTTTTAGTCAAATTTTTTTTATGATCATGTTATAATAATTTAATGCATCCTTCAAAATTTTAAGAAATTCGGAAAAGTTTCACGTCAAAAACTACGTTCAAACAGTGTGTTGCACGAGTGACTAATTTATTTTATACGCGTGTAAAATAGGTTGTTTGAACATTATTTTCTACATTGTAAATTATTCCGAATTTCTCAAAATTTTGTAAGATATGTTAAATAGATATAACGTACATAAATATGAAGAAAAAAAATTAGACTAAAAAATTTTTCTAGATGCTGAAACAAATTAATGGTGCATCAGTATATTCTTTTTAAGGGGTGCAATGTAGAATCACCCAAAGATTATAACCTTGCCAGAATCCTATTCCTTAATCCTAATTCTCTTGGTATTATAACTTTGTCCTACAATAATTATTTAAGCTTTTTTATCCTATTTTTGAAATTATTTTATCTCCTACATATATACCTCACATTCTCTCTAACTTTTTTCACATCATTTAAATATGGGGTATTTATACATATATATATATAAAAAAAAAAAAAAAAAAAAAAAACCAAAACAAACAAACAAAAATGTGGTAGAAGATTTTAATAAATTGACTTTTCAAACAAATAAATTAGCTTTATGATCAATGTAATATCAATGTAATTCTACACTATTATAAAAGGTAAAAGTGGCAACAAACTATCACACTATTATATCTCTTTTATAATAGTAAGATATATATATTTTGAATAAAAATGTAACTTTATTAAATCAACTCTTGAGCAATTACATCAAAAATATTACTCAGAATAAAGGTAGCCGAGTAACTACGATCAGCATATAACCATAAGACTCGAGCTAAATCATGAGCAACACGATTAATGAATGATTTAACAAAACGTAAACTAACATTGTTCAAACCAAAAAATTGCTTCTTGCACTCCTTAATGCAACTGCCAAACGGAGAGACCGTGGTCACTCAGCTTCAAAAAGCTTGAACAGTGATAAGCCTATCCATTTCAACGGTAACACTGGAGACATTCGACTTCTTTATCCAGCTAAGAACCTCCTTTACTCATAGAGCCTTGGCAAGACCTGGGTCGACACAACCAAGCGAAGAACCAGTCCGTGTCTGTAGGACATAGCCTCTTGCGTCACGAAGCACCCAACCATACCCAAATCTATTTTTATCCGCAAATGTTACTGCATCCATATTGATCTTGCAATTATCCATTGTTGGAGTACACCATTGCTTATCCCCTTCCCCTACCTGAACTGAGAAAGGAGAGGGTGAAAAAGTATTTTCTTGAGCAAACAACCATTGTTCAAGATCACATTTTGCAAAGGCAACAACATTCTAGACCGATTTATTTATCCCATTCCAAACTTTGTTATTTCTATCTTGACAAATTGCCCAACAGAACATGGCCCCCACTTGTTTGTCCTTCTTGCTCCAACGTTGAAACTAGTTTTAAAACCAATCACCAAAGAAAGAATCACCAATGCTCCCACCATACAAACCTGCAACATGCCAACAGGCAATGTCAAACTTGCAAGAAACAAGACAATGAGCAATTGACTCAGCCTCTCAGGTACATCTGGGGCATGAGGAAGAAATCTTAACATGTCTTTGAATGAGTTGCAGCCGAGTTGTTAAAAAATTGGACAAAGCTCTCCATAGTTCAATTACCTTCGGAGGGATCTTCTGTTGGGTTTTATGCCCTAAATAAAACTCATTTTAATATAATCAGATTCACTTATTAATATAGATCAGAAATAACATTTAATGTTGCATGGTTCACATGATTTATTTCATGATTATATGTACATAATGTATGAATTCATCTGAAACCCTTTTCACATACTTGATCCTGTTTATTGTGGTGTCAACACATTGGAAAGTAAACATGACTATGTGAATAAAGTTTCCTAGATTTATCAGACACAGGTTTGTACTGATATGATAACCTACAACAGAGTTTACTTGCATTTGGAGAAATGCTATGTTCTTTCCAGAGCATTGGTTAAAGTAAAGCTCAGGTTGGATGCATGGAGTATGTATCGGAAGGGACCGATATTGAACTTTGACTTAGATTTATTAAACTTACCGTAATATCTATTCAAGTTAATATCGCCTAGTTGATCCTAGATCAAATGATCTTAATCCTGTTATGATTAGGCTCAATCTCAAGAGGCTATCCGTGTTCATTGATTTGTTAGTTAAGCCTACTTTTGGGTCAGGGTGATACGTACATTTTGGGAACACGGTAGTGCAATTGAGTGGGAGCGCTAACATAAACATGGAATCTATAGCTTCTATCTGGAGAATAGTAAGTAAAGGATGATCTCCTTCGAGCTTGACCAAACGAAAATAAATGGTGGAGATCTCATTTCACATAAGCTGAAATATCATTTATACGGGGTTAAGTGTTTTAAGGATTAAATACATTGTAGGATGTAACGGCAATCTAATCCCTTTACAGTGTAGATCATTCATATAGAGGATCATTGATCAAATTAGGATTATAACAATGGATAACTAATGATGTGTCTATATGGTGGAACATATAGAGCATTCTATATACTGAGAGTGCAATTCTAAGTTCTATGCGTGGATTCAACGAAGAATTAATAAATTAGTGAATTTAGGTTATAAATTCTTGATCTGCTTATTGGAAGCTCGGTTATATAGACCCATGGTTCCCGCACTAGTTGAGATAATATTACTTGTAAGACTCATGTAATTGGTTTTGATTAATCAATTATAATTCTCAATTTAGACTATGTGTATTTGTGAATTTTTCACTAAGTAAGGGCGAAATTGTAAAGAAAGAGTTTTAGGGGCATATTTGTTAATTATGATACTTTGTATGGTTCAATTAATAAATATGATAAATGATAATATTATTTAATAATTATTTATAGTTATTAAATAGTTAGAATTGGCATTTAAATGGTTGAATTAGAAAATTGGCGTTTTTGAGAAAATTAGAAGCAGAAAAGATAAAACTGCAAAATTACAAAAAGTGAGGCCCAAATCCACATGGCATGGCCGGCCACTTTTGTAGGGTTTTTCCTCTGATATTTTCATTATTTTAATGCCAAATAATTCAAACCTAACCCTAGTGGAAATGCTATAAATAGATAGTGAAGGTTTCAGGAAAATTACACTTTTTCCTTCTGACTTTTCATTCAGAAAAAAATTGAGCCTTTCTCTCTCCCTATCTTTGGCCGACCCTTCTCTTTCTTCTTCCTCTTCAATTTCGAAAATTACTTAGTGTTAGAGTAGTGCCCACACACAACAAGTGATACCTCAATCATAGTGAGGAAGATCGTGAATAAAGACTTTCAGCAAGAAGGAGTTTCAGCACTAAAGAATCAGAGAAAGAGATCCAGGTTCAGATATTGATAATGCTCTGCTACAGAAAGGAATCAAGGGCTAGATATCTGAACGGAAAGAGTCATATTATTCCGCTGCAACCAATGTAAGGTTTACTAAACTTTATATGTGTTTATTTCATCGTTTTAGAAAGTTCATATTTAGGGTGTTAATCAACATACTTGTGAGTAGATCTAAGATCCTGGTAAAATAATTTCCAACAACTGGCCTCAGAGCCATGGTAATTGATTTGCTTGCAAGAAATTTGGACTTTAAAACGATTGTTTGATGTTTTGGATGATATCATGTTGTATTGAGTGTTATTTGATGATTGATTGATGTTTGTGAATTTTCGTGAAAAATAATTGAATATCTATTTCTGGAATTATTTTTATTGGATAGTATGGAAAAAATTAAGCAAGTTATTTTTTTACAGAACTCAATTTCGATTTAATTTGAATTAGTTATGATTTTTTGAAGTTTCGAAAAATATCGGGGTGGTGTCGCTGCACCTCGCGCGCGCGCGGAAATCATGCAACCTCCCCCTGCGCCGAGTTTTCACGCCCAAACACCCCCCCCATGCGCGCGGACATGTATGCTCAGCATACTGTCCGTACAGCTCGCATTTTTTTCGTTTTTCTTCGATTTTTCATGATTTTTCATGGAATTAACTTCCGATTTTTTGTGTAGTTCTGTATTTATACATACTATTCCTAATTCAATTCTAATTATCATAATTAAATTAATTAATATTTTTTAAATTTAATTCATGATATTAGTGTAATTTGAATTTAAAAAATAGTAAATATCTATCTTTTTTGCTTAATTATCTATCTTATTTTTAAATTTGATTATATCTTATCTTATTTTTAAATTTAAGGTCAGATTTAAATTTTTTAAATTTCATTTTTTTTTAATAATTTGACCTTATTTAAATTTAAAATAAGATAACTATAATCATGTAATTTTAAATAGATGTAAGATATTTTGCTAACTTTTAAATTTTGTTATTTTATTTATTTAAATTACATTTAAAATCTGAAAAAGATATTCATTTATCTTTTTTAATTTTTTATTTAATTTTATTTATAAAATAACATTAAATTTTTGAAAGTAGTTAGCAAAATTTTGAAATGATATTTAGGTTGGTTGAAACCTAATTTTTCAAAATTGTAGGTTTAATTTTAAATACTTATTTTAAAATTTCGAAATTTTTTTAAAATTTTTTTTAATTTTAGAAAATAAATTTTTTATTTATTTAATTAATTATATTTTTCGAAATTATTTATTTAAAATTAAATAAATCCTACATCCAACTATCCAGCTAACCTTGTTGCAGGAGTATGTGTTTTAGCTTGTTTGTAAGTTTTCAAAACCTATTATTGCTTGATTGTAAATAGCCATGGTTAACTTTTTGCGAGATCTAATGATCTGATGGCTCCCTTGGTCAAGTAAATAATTTGTAACAGGTATATTTACAATCTTCTTTCATCTGTGTATGACCTAGCAACATGATAGGACACATCCAAAGTGTGCCTGTGTGAGCCTATGTGTTTAATTTCATTATAGATGCATATAGGTTGTTGTTGCTAAATAAAATATCATAGTTCTTGATAGATTTTATTTAGGCCCATTTAGTTTTTGGGCCTATTCAATTAATAACAGTTGTTCATTTTAAGGTTAAATTCCTCTCTTTTGGGCCTTGTGTGAGAGTTGGAAGCTCGGTTATATAGACCCATGGTCCCCCCACTAGTTGAGATAATATTACTTGTAAGACTCATATAATTGGTTTTGATTAATCAATTATAATTCTCAAATTACACTATGTCTATTTGTGAATTTTTCACTAAGTAAGGGCGAAATTGTAAAGAAAGAGTTTTTAGGGCATATTTGTTAATTATGATACTTTGTATGGTTCAATTAATAAATATGATAAATGAAAATATTATTTAATAATTAAATATAGTTATTAAATAGTTAGAATTGACATTTAAATGGTTGAATTTGAAAATTGGCGTTTTTGAGAAAATGAGATGCAGAAATGATAAAACTGTAAAATTGCAAAAACTGAGGCCCAAATCCACATAGCCATGGCCGGCCACTTTTATAGGGTTTATCATCTGATATTTTCATTATTTTAATGCCAAATAATTCAAACCTAACCCTAGTGGAATGTTATAAATAGATAGTGAAGGCTTTAGGAAATTTACACTTTCACATCTGATTTCCTTCAGAGAAAACCTGAGCCTTCTCTCTCTAACCTAGCCGCCACCTATACTCTCTTCTTCTCTCTTGAATTTCGAACCTCTTAGTTATAGAGTAGTGCCCACACACAGCAAGTGATACCTCAATCATAGTGAGGAAGAACGTGAAGAAAGACATTCAACAAGAAGGGGTTTCAGCACTAAAGAAGGAGAGAAAGAGATCCAGGTTCAGATCTTGATAATACTCTGCGACAGAAAGGATACAAGGGTTAGAGATCTGAACGGAAGGAGACATAATATTCCGCTGCACCCAATGTAAGGTTTCTCATACTTTATATGTGTTTATTTCATAATCGTTTTAGAAGTTCATATTTAGGGTGTTAATCAACATACTTGTGAGTAGATCTAAGATCCTGGTAAAATAATTCCCTACAACTGGCCTCAGACCCATGGTAATTGATTTTCTTGCAAGAAATTTGGACTTAAAACGATTTGTATGTGTTTTGGATGGTATCATGTTGTTTTGTGTGTTGTATGATGATTGATTGATGTTTGTAAATTTTCGTGAAAAATAATTGAATATCTGTTTCTAGAATTATTTTTATTGGATAGTATGGAAAAAATTAAGCAATTTACTTTTTTACAGAACCCAATTTTGATTTAATTTGAATTAGTTATGATTTTTTGAAGATTGGAAAAATATCAGGGTCGTGCAACCCTTCACGCGTGCGGATGAGGGTGATACCCTCGACCACACGCGCGCAGACATCCAGCTCGACCGAGCTACCTTGGTCAGACAAGATTGGCTGTCTGAAATCGTCCCATGCGCGCGCAGATGAGGCTGCATGCAGCCTCCTGCGCCGAGGGATGTCGGTCACGCCTGGCTGCTTGTGCGTGTGGACAGTATGTGCATACTGTCCGTACCACTTGCAATTTTTTCGTTTTTCTTCAATTTTTCATGCTATTTCATAGAATTAACTTCTGATTTTTTGTGTTGTTTTGTATTTTGATTTTTACTTTTCAATTTTCAAATCTAATATGAGAAATAAATTAATTTGAATTTTTTAAATTTAATTTTAGATATTAGTGTAATTTGAATTTGAAAACAAGTAAAAATCTATCTTTTTTGCTTGATTTTATATCTTATTTTTAAATTTAAAATCTATCTTTCTTGCTTGATTTTATATCTTATTTTTAAATTTAATTATTTTATCTCATCTTTTAAATTTAAAGGTCAGATATTAAATATTTTTTAAATTAAATTTTTTTAAATTATTTGACCTTATTTAAATTTAAAATAAGATTACTATAATCATGTAATTTTAAATAGAAGTAAGATATTTTGCTATATTTTTAAATTTTATTATTTTATTTATAATTAAATTATTAAATCTGAAAAATATTTAATTTTTTTATTTTACATTTAATTTATAAAATAACTTTAAAAATTTAAAAGGTAGTTAGAAATTATTTTTGAAATGATATTTAGGTTAGTTGAAACCTAATTTTTCAAAAATTGTAGGTTTAATTTTAAATTTTTTATTATTATTATTTTATTTTTTAAAAACCGAAATATTTTTTATTATTTAAATATTTTCGAAAATAATTATTTAAAATTAAATAAATCCTACATCCAACTATCCAATTCATCTTGTTGCAGGAGTATGTCTTTTAGCTTGTTTGTAAGTTTTATAAAACCTATTATTGCTTGATCTAAATTGCCACGGTTAACTTGTTGACAGATCCAATGATCTGATTTTAACCCATGGTTCAATTGACGATAGGTCAAGTAAATAATTTGTAACAGGTAAATTTTACAATCTTCTTTCATCTGTGTATGACCTAGCAACATGATATGATCCATCCAAATGTGTGCCTGTGTGAGCCTATATGTTTAATTTTGTTATAGATGCATATAGGTTGTTGTTGCTAAATAAAATATCATAATTTTTTGATAGATTTTATTTAGGCCCATTTAGTTTTTAAGCCTATTCAATTAATAACAGTTGTTCATTTTAAGGTTAAATTCCTCTCTTTTGGGCCTTGTGTGAGAGTTGGGAGCCATAGTAGTGGGTACGACATATTGAACCCAGCCCCCCTCACATGAACTACCCCAATTGTGAAGGCCCATTTGCCTGATTTGGATAACTGTACTAGGTTAATTAAATTAGTTTAACTTAATAAAATTGATTAGCAACATAATTAATTTCATTTATCATGGAATTAATTTAAGAAAAACATAGTTTAAAGAATTATATTCTAAGCTAAACTATATGTATTTTCTTGTATTTAATTAAATATAGAATTATAACCAACTAGATTCTTTCTGAAGCTTAATTTAAATTTTTCATTAAATATTCCTATTTAAGTTGAAATTTAGTTATTTCTAACTAATCAACTTAAATCTGAATATCTTTTGAATTTCAAATTTCAAAATTAAGTTGAGGAATTTTAGGAATTGGTTATTAAGATGAAATATTTTCAAATTAAGTGGTTATAACTTAATTTTATATTTGATTAAATCTAATTTGAAAGATATTTAAGTTGATTTTTTAGATTCTTCTAAACAACTTAAACAAGATATTTTCAAATTTGTTCCATTATTTTCGAATTTATTTTTTGAATTAAATAATAATTGAAATTTAATTAAAGTTGATTTTTTATTTAAACCAACTTTAATTTGTAATTTTTCATTATTAAAATATGGAACTGATGATTAAATAAAATACATATTTTTTTAAAATAATGAGCTTCAATCAAATGATATTCGATCTCCATTGTTGGTCTTACAATAGTTAAATTTTTTCAATATAACCTCGAGACGCTAGACGTCGTCCCCCTATGGATGGTTATTCGTTGAAAACCTTTAACACTGTAAGATCTCATTTGATAAGTGTTTTGTGAGTTTTCGTCTCTATTAGACTCTCCCCTACAGTGACTACTTAGAGATAAACTCATAAAACATTAAACAATGGTGGAAGCTCATAAAATGAGAATAACCTTGACTCTCGCCTACCGGGACAACGTTGGATTCTCATTTTGATCGAATAAAAGGTTGCTAAAATGGTTTTATTTTAGATGAGCTGACTACTCTATTCAACTAATGTTATCTTTGACTCTCGCCTATCGGGACACTGTATTTCATTATGTTGGAAACCTTGGAAATTAAACTATGTTAGATTTAGTATTTATATAACATATGTGATTATTTATTATTTTTCTGAACTTGAAAAATTGTGTTTTTGCAAATGTCAGTTGTATATAAGAAAATATAAAAACTGTAAGAGTTTGCAGCAGCAGAAAGTAATTCTGCTACAAAGAACCGAACAGTGTAATATAAAATATTTGCAGAAAAATAAATAACTTGACACAAGAGATTTGTACGTGGTATCAGTGTTCTCCCGAACACTCCTAGTCCACGGGGCGACGCCCAGAGAATGAAATCAATTAATAAAGTATCAAAATTACAAAGACAATTGACTTAAACAAGTTTAGACTCCCTCTAAAGTATTGCCGCAATCCTTTGTAATCCACTTTATGAATCTGACTTCTTGAAACACCTTCAAGCCCGAACTCCCTTCGTCTTTGAAGTGTGAGTGCTTACTTCCTCCCGAAGTAAGGCTTCAACAAGTCTTCTCCCGAAGACCAAGTGCTTACTTCCTCCCGAAGTAAGGCTTTATCAAGTCTTCTCCCGAAGACCAATCTCTTGTTCAGTCAAGTAGTTCTTCACAACCTCTAGGATAGAGTAAGAACAGAAATAGAACAACTAGAACCTAGATGAACAACTAGGCTCTCACAAAACAAAGAAACACTCTCTTCTCTCAAAAGATAAATGTAAAAAATGAATAATGGAAGAGGTAATTCGAATGGTTGCTCTCTAGGCTCTATTTATAGATCATAGAAACCGAAGAGGCAACCATAAGTTCGAATTAGCAGCTGTACAGAAACTTTCCAAAAGAAACACGATCTGCTACATCAGATTCGAATGCTGACGCAGCAGATCTGCCCAGAAACGGGAAACTTACTAAAATCGGGTCCGATCTTCTTTCAAAGCTTGATTCCTGCCAAAAACAGATTAGATATTCTGATTGTATCAAGATACAATCGAAATCAATAAGGAAAAGGCAATAAACAAAGTTTCCCTAAAAAAGACAACTTTCCAAAAGAGAATTCCTTCTCTTTTGAGAAGTTTTCAACAAAGGAAAGTTCAGCTGAAAGTGCAACTTTCGAAACAAGGAAAATGGCAACTAAAAACCGAATAAAAGAGGTAAGGATTCGAAAATGAATGCATAGCAATCTTACCATAAAAAGGAAAAATTATTTTGTCACCTAACTTGCCAAAAAAGGACTTTACAATCTCCCCCTTTGGCACTTTAGATGAACAAAATAATTTTTACCATAAAGTACCTGCAAAGCAAAGTTAGCAAGAGCAAAAGATACTACTCCCCCTGAGTAACACAATTGAATAACACAATAAAAACAAAGAACATGCTAACTTTAAACATTAAGTTCACAAGTACTAACAAACCACAACTCCCCCTGGAAAAAGGGTCCAGAGTTGGGCAACAAACCAAAAGATAAATATCTCTCCCCCTTTTTGTTTATCGGAGGGCCAAAGTAAACAAAGAACAAAAAATAGACCCAAGTTTAATTAAAAAGAGACAAACTAAAAACACTTTAATCTTTGTAGAGTTTAATCAAAGTGGACAGTTGCCTGGACATGCTATGCTGGACATCTGTCATTGCTTCAAGACGAGTATACACATTCTGAAGTTCAGACTTGACTTCCAGGAGTTCGCCGCCGGCGAGCCCGAACTTGCACCGGCGAAGCAAGAAGACCACCAGCCTTTGGCCGTTTTTGAAACACACCATCAAAGTATTCAGAGGGTTGGAATGTAGGACCAGTGATGGGAGGCTCAAGTGTTTCATGAGATTGGGCCACATTCTTCTGAGAAGATAAAACCTTATAGATTAGATTTGGAAATACAAGTTTGAAGGTTGGCTTTTTACCTCTTCGGAAGGAGACAATCTGGTTTAGAATGTGTGAGGCTAGATCAATGGAAGTTCCAGAAGTGATGCGGTATAGGAGTGTAGCCACTTCTTGAGACACCACGGTCTTGTTAGAATTTGGAACCCAATTGCTTAGTGTAAACCGCATAAGGGAAGCATGAGCAAAAGTGAGGTGAGTGATTCGAAGACTCTCCCCTGGTTTCAATTCTGAACGAGCACCAGTGAGTTCAGAGTGCATCAACTCACGATCCATGGGCATCACAACATTGGATACATTCTCAGGCAATTGCAAAGCTTGAGCAATGTCCTTTTCAGAAAACGAGAACCAATGACCCCTAACATAAACTTTTCGATAAAGTCTAGAGTTCTCATCAAGGAAATCATCAGTAAGATTAGCATAAAAATCCTTAACAATGTTTGCAATGAATCCAATGAAACCAGTAAGAGTGTTTTCCCATTGATGAAATTGAATGTACTTTACAATACCATAAACACGATGGGCATGCAAATCATAATTCCTCTCACTTTCAAACTTACGGGTTGCATATAGATTCCAGTCACGCTCATTGTCTCGATAATAAAAACGAGGACGACGTAAAGAGAGGAAGGGATATTACCAGATGTAGGATCTTCCATGGGCTCCTTGCCTTTGGCAGCAGCAGAGGCCTTTGCTTTGCGTGCGCTTTTGAACGAGGAGGCTCTGGCTCGAGTTCTGTGTCCTCACTGTCCTTCTCAGTATGCAGAGATACTTATTTGTCTGAAGAGACTTCCATTGGATCCTCTTCCTCTGAACTGGAACTCGAAGAAGCCGATGGAGGATTAGTCTTGAGTTTCTTCTTGGCTGGAGGGACAGTCTTCTCTCGAGATTGAGAGGCTCGAAGTTCTTTCTCAGCTGAGGCTTGCTGGGCTCGAGTTCGAGAGGAAGGGCCTGTTGGAGTGGTGCCAGCCATTGATGCAGCAGGAGGTGGAACAGCCAATGGAGGAGGAGATTCCTTTGAGGATTCAGATGAGGAAGTCCAGGTGCGATAGGGCCTTACCGATTTGCGAGCAACTTGCTTGGGTGGACGTTTTGGCTTCTCGGCTTGAGATTCACGCTGGGGAAGTGATGAATCTCCAGGCTTTGCAACAGCAGGAGGAGGAACTGAGGCAGCAGGGGGTGCATTGGAAGGAGTTGGAACGGTTTCTTCTAACTTTTTAGAGTGCCCTAGATTCTTGGTTCTCACCATTTTGGAACTGAAAGAGAAGATGAACAGTGACAGACAAAGAAACAAGAAAGAGGGTTCGAGTAGGTGGTGAATTAAGTGTCAAAATTTGGTTTATATAACCTTGGAATCAAAACAAGAAAAAGGAAACCAATTTTGAACATTCAAATGGTAACCGCCAGCCCATGAACCAAAAAAGGAAACCGCCCACTTCTCAACTCCTTTCCCCTTTTTTTAAAAAAAAAAATAAAAGGAAACTCGAAATGCCAAAAAAAAATTTCCCAAAAATAAATCAATCTTTCAAGAATAAAGGCACATTACCATATAAAGATTAATCTTTACTTGGAAAAATATCAAAATAAATCAAACAAGAATTAATGTTGATACTTACCATTTATGCACAAGATTTTCTTGACCCATGAAGCAAGTCACACGCCTCCCTCTTTTTTTTTTATTTATTTATTATTTAAATTAAAACGAAAATCAAGTACAATGTGTACAATAAATATATGTGATTCGAATCAAGCAAAAAAAATCAAATATCATTGACAATTGACAAAATCAAATACATGTTATGCTTTTAAGGAAAATAACTAATTAGTATCTCATGAAATAATCATACTTAATTGATGTTGAGGAAAAAGATATGCATGTTACTGAAAATTGTGAACCAGGATTATCAATTTAATTTTAATAGAGGAGACTTACAGATTTGAACACACTTGTCAGACATAAGTGTGTGCAGTGAAAATAGGATCATTGTCCTTGGCAAGATTTTTCATTTTCGCCTTTTTCAATTTGATCCCGCAACTGGATGCTTTCACACCATACTGAAGGTAGCCCTTTTCTATGGTAGTGCATCCTCATCATAGTTGCTAATTACAATGTTCCAGCTTACTCATCAGATGGCTTTCACACCTCAGTATGGGTAGCTCTATTCCAGCAAGGGGCCTAACAAGACTGAAACAAAAATTGCTTAACTCTGTATAAGAACATTATTGAATCCTAGACACAAATAAAGAGTAACATGAACCTTTTAACACAACATCACAAAGTATGATCAGACTGAGATCCTAACTAATTATATTTCAAAAGCATAAACATGATTTGTCAAAATACAATGACAGAAGATTAAGAGCTAGAGATGAATCACATAACACTATTGTACAAGAATTATGAACGAATAAAATTAAACAATGCAAACTCCCAAAGACTTTCTGAGGGAGTCAAAGCGACTTGCATCTAGGGCCTTTGTGAAAATATCAGCTAATTGTTTTTCAGTATCAACATATTCTAATTGCAATGATTTATTTTCAACAAGTTCCCTGATAAAGTGGTGTCTTATGTCAATGTGCTTTGTTCTAGAATGTTGAACAGGATTTTTAGAAATATTTATGGCACTAGTATTGTCACAAAAAAAGTCAAAACACCTAATTCAAACGCATAATCAATCAACATTTGTTTCAACCACAATAGTTGAGTACAACAACTGCCAGCAGCGATGTACTCAGCTTCGGCAGTGGATAAGGAGATGGAATTCTGTTTCTTGCTATGCCAAGATACTAGATTATTCCCAAGAAAGAAACACCCTCCACTTGTGCTCTTTCGATCATCAGCATTTCCTGCCCAATCTGCATCACTAAAACAAGCAAGATTTGAATTGGTATCTTTCGAGTACCAAATTCCATAATCAGGAGTGCTATTAACATATCTAATAATCCTTTTTACAGCCGATACATGAGATTCCATAGGATTACTTTGATATCTAGCACACACTCCCACACTGTAACAGATATTAGGACGACTAGCAGTTAAATAAAAAAGACTTCCAATCATGCTACGATAGAGTGTAGTGTCTACCTTTACTCCATTCTCATCTTTTGTTAATTTCAGTGTGGTGCTCATAGGAGTACTTACCTGCTTAGCCGATTCAAGGCCAAATTTCTTGACAAGGTTCTTAGCATACTTGCTTTGAGATACAAATGTACCTGCTTCCATTTGTCTCACTTGAAGACCCAGAAAGAAATTAAGCTCACCAACCATGCTCATTTCAAATTCACTTTTCATTTGATCAACAAATACCTGCACTTCATGGTTAGATGTAGAACCAAAAACTATATCATCAACATAAATTTGAGCAATGATAAAATCAGATTTTATATGTTTGATGAAAAGAGTTTTATCCACACTACCTCTGTGATAGCCATGAGAAAGTAAAAATTGAGTCAACCTTTCATACCAAGCTCGAGGAGCTTGTTTCAGACCATACAAAGCTTTTTCAAGTTTGTATACATGGTCTGGAAATTGAGGATCTTCGAATCCTTTTGGTTGCTCAACATAAACTTCCTCATTCAAAATACCATTTAGGAAAGCAGATTTCACATCCATTTGAAACAATTTAATATTCAGAATACAAGCAATACACAAAAGTAAACGAATTGATTCTGATCTTGCAACAGGAGCAAAAGTTTCATCAAAATCAATACCTTCTACCTGTGTGTACCCTTGTGCCACCAAACGAGCCTTGTTTCTCACAATTGTACCGAACTCATCACTTTTATTGTTAAACAACCACTTTGTTCCAATAACATTTATACCTTTTGGTCTTCGGACCAAAATCCATACCTTGTTGCGAACAAATTGGTTGACTTCCTCTTGCATTGCATTGAGCCATTCCTCAGAGGTCATGGCTTCCTTCACATTTTTCGGTTCATATTGAGAAACAAAGCAAAGAAAGCTGATTAAATTAATATACCTTCTGCGAGTTACCATGCTTTCTTCAGGATTACCAAGGATGAGATCTTTTGGATGATTCAGTTTGACTCTGGTGCTTGGTTCTTTCTGAATAGAGTCAGTGATGATGTTTGGATGAGTCAAGATAGACGGTTCTGGTTCTCCAGTCTCAGTTGCAGCAGCAGATTCGTCATTTGTAGCATCATCAATAGGTTCTGCTGCATCAGGATCTGCTGTTGCAACTTCTGGAGGAGTATCCATGAGACTATCTATCTTGGCTTCTGTGGAAAACTCTGAAAAATCTCTAAAATCATCAACAACCACATTAGCTGATTCCAAAACAGTTTGAGTTCTCATGTTATAAACACGATAAGCTCTACTGTTTAAGGAATATCCAATAAACACACCAACATCACTTTTAGCATAAAATTTACCAATATGCTCACGATCTCTATAGACATAACACACACATCTAAAAACATGAAAATGACTTACATTGGGGCGCTTACCTTTCCAGATTTCATAAGATGTTTTTGAGGTACCTGGACGAATAAACACTCTGTTTATTATGTAGCAAGCTGTGTTAATAGCTTCAGCCCATAAGCGCTTTGTCAACTTCTTGCTATTTAACATCACTCTTGCCATTTCCTGCAATGTTCGATTCTTCCTCTCAACAACTCCATTTTGTTGAGGAGTTTTGGGAGCTGAAAATTCATGAGTTATACCTGTAGACTTGCAAAAATCATCATACACAGAATTTTCAAACTCCTTACCATGATCACTTCGAATTCGAACAATTTTCCCAATATTACAACCTTTCTCAACTCTTAATCTCAGACAAAGAGTTTTAAAGGCATCAAACGTGTCAGATTTTTCTCTTAAGAAATCTACCCAAGTAAAACGAGAGAAATCATCAACACACACAAAGATATATCGTTTACCATTCAAACTTTCAACTTGGATTGGACCCATAAGATCCATGTGAAGCAATTCCAATACCTTTGAGGTATTGATATCGGTTTTCTGAGGAGCTTGTGAGTGATTTTTAATTGCTTCCCAAGTTGACACGGTTCACACTTACCTTCACTTTCCTTACCAAGCTTGGGAAGACCTCGAACAATACCTCGCATTTGACAATTTTTTCGGGTTTTTAAAATTAATATGCCCAAGCTTGGCATGCCACAGGATCCGTGGTGTTGTTGATAGCCGAATGACAAGTAAACACAGGGGTTAGAGTGTAACAGTTATCATTGGATCGAAATCCTTGCAAGATACATTCATTGTCATCATTCAGAACATAACAATGATCACTATCAAAAGAAACAGTAAACCCTTGATCACAGATTTGACTGATGCTAAGTAAATTAGCCCTTAGTCCTTCAACTTACATCACATTTTTCAGTCTAGGTAACCCTTCAAAATTTAGAGTTCCCATACCAACAACTTTTCCAGATAGGCCATTACCAAAAGTGACTTCTCCACATTGCATAGGACGAATGTTAGTCAAAAAATCCTTGTCACCTGTCATATGTCTAGAGCAACCACTGTCAAAATACCACATTTGAGATGCAATAGTTTTATCAGAAAAACCAGCTAGACACTTCTTTTTCACCCATATTTGTTTCAAACCTTTATGTTTCTTTTGAGATTTTTTCAAATTATCAAAATAATTTGTTTTAAACAGATTGTTCAACGTGAAACATTTAGGTCTGATATGACCTTTTCTACCACAAAAATGACAAATGGGAACAAATCTTTTTACCTGAGATCTTACCCTTTTCGAAAATCCTGGAGATTTTGCAGCATCAGAAGCTGTTCTTGCAGCAACAGGCTGTGAATCTGTTACGGCAGTGTTTGTAGCCTCAAGGTGATTCGTTGGAACACTAGATTTTACAAAATTCGTGACTTCAGAACTTTCCATTCCATTAGAACCAAGGCCTGCGAAACCTCTCTGACCTGCATTCTGAGCTTTTTCAAAAATAGAAGATCCAGGATTAAGCATTTGAACATTTTTCTTAAAGTTTTCAAGTTCCTTCTTTAATAGAGAGATTTTTTCATCTTTATCACAAAAACTTGTCTCATATTCTTTTATTTTCAAATTACACATTTCAATCTGATGAGACAATTTTTTATTCAATTTATTCAACTTTCTATTTTCAGAAGCAACCTGAATCCATTTTTCATACATGACTTTGTATGATTCAGCAAGAGATTCTTCACAGATTTCAGACTCATCTGAATCTGATTCCTCTTGTTTGGTGGTATTATTTTGACATACCAATCTAGCTTTCACCTGTGAATCACACAACACATTAGTCATAACAGAGGTTAGGGCAACATTTTCAGCAATATCTTCATCACTTTCGGTTTCATCATCACTCCAAGTGACATTGAAACTTTTCTTATTCTTTTTCAAAGTGTTTGCACACTCAGCTTGAATATGCCCAAAACCTTCACATTCCCTGCACTGAATTCCCTTTTTGTTAGAGACAGATGGTTTAATGAACGTATTACCTTTTGAACCTTTCGAAATATTCTTTTTATTTCCCATCTTTTTCATATATTTCTGAAAATTCTTAGTTAATAAAGCAATCTCATCATCACATTCACTATCAGAATTTTCATTATCAGCAACTTTCAAAGCAATACTTTTACCTTTATCAGCAATGGATTTTGGTTTGTCCTTTTGTTTAATCTGTTGATTTAATACAAAAGTACGTAAGGAACCCATCAATTCTTCCACTTTCATAGTGCTAAAATCTTTAGCTTCCTCCATTGCCAAAAGTTTAGTATCAAACCTTTCTGGAAGAACTCTAACAATTTTTCTCACAAGAACAGAATCATCAAGCTTTTCTCCAAGAGCAAAATATTCATTAGCAATGTCAGATAATTTTTCATAGAATTCAGTTAAAGTTTCATTATCAGACATTATAAGCTCATCAAATTTAGTTTGAAGCATGATAAATCTAGATCTTTTCACATCAGAAGTTCCTTCAAACTGAGTTTGAAGAATCTCCCAAGCTTCCTTAGCAGAAACACAAGATGATATCAGTTTAATGTAACCCTCACCTACACCATTAAAGATAGCATGCAAGGCTTTGCTATTGTAGGCAGATAGTTTATCATCTTCAATAGACCATTCCAGTTCAGATTTTATAGTAGTATTACCTGAAGAATCTGTCTCAACTGGAGGAGACCAACCTGATAGAACCATTCTCCACGCCTTCTCATCTTGAGATTTGATGAAGGCCCTCATTCTAACTTTCCAATAAGGATAGTTAGAGTCATTAAGCAATGGTGGTCTAGAAATAGAACTTCCTTCTGCAAAAAATGACATTCTAACAAAAACAGTATAGGACCACACTAAGAGTTTAGTGTCCCGCTCTGATACCAATTGAAAAACTGTATTTTTGCAAATGTCAGTTGTATATAAGAAAATATAAAAACTGTAAGAGTTTGCAGCAGCAGAAAGTAATTCTGCTACAACAAAACTGAACAGGCAGAATATAAAATATTTGCAGAAAAATAAATAACTTGACACAAGAGATTTGTACGTGGTATCAGTGTTCTCCCGAACACTCCTAGTCCACGGGCGACGCCCAGAGAATGAAATCAATTAATAAAGTATCAAAATTACAAAGACAATTGACTTAAACAAGTTTAGACTCCCTCTAAAGTATTGCCGCAATCCTTTGTAATCCACTTTATGAATCTGACTTCTTGAAACACCTTCAAGCCCGAACTCCCTTCGTCTTTGAAGTGTGAGTGCTTACTTCCTCCCGAAGTAAGGCTTCAACAAGTCTTCTCCCGAAGACCAAGTGCTTACTTCCTCCCGAAGAAAGGCTTTATCAAGTCTTCTCCCGAAGACCAATCTCTTGTTCAGTCAAGTAGTTCTTCACAACCTCTAGGATAGAGTAAGAACAGAAATAGAACAACTAGAACCTAGATGAACAACTAGGCTCTCACAAAACAAAGAAACACTCTCTTCTCTCAAAAGATAAATGTAAAAAATGAATAATGGAAGAGGTAATTCGAATGGTTGCTCTTTAGGCTCTATTTATAGATCATAGAAACCAAAGAGGCAACCACAAGTTTGAATTAGCAGCTGTACAAAAACTTTCCAAAAGAAACACGATCTGCTACATCAGATTCGAATGCTAACGCAGCAGATCTGCCCAGAAACGGGAAACTTACTAAAATTGGGTCCGATCTTCTTTCAAAGCTTGATTCCTGCCAAAAACAGATTAGATATTCTGATTGTATCAAGATACAATCGAAATCAATAAGGAAAAGGCAATAAACAAAGTTTCCCTAAAAAAGACAACTTTCCAAAAGAGAATTCCTTCTCTTTTGAGAAGTTTTCAACAAAGGAAAGTTCAGCTGAAAGTGCAACTTTCGAAACAAGGAAAATGGCAACTAAAAACCGAATAAAAGAGGTAAGGATTCGAAAATGAATGCATAGCAATCTTACCATAAAAAGGAAAAATTATTTTGTCACCTAACTTGCCAAAAAAGGACTTTACAGAACTTGTGTATGAATTTGAACCAAAACCTTACTTCTGTTTTATTGATGTGTTGTAGTGCCAATAACCCTCATCCCATTCCACTCCTAGTTAATATCTTAGCAAATGAACTTGAAGTTATAAACTCCTTGTCAGAGTAATACTTCCCATATGCTCATGATGAACATAAAATTCCAGAAAGCAGGTAAGCTGGGAATTGTTCACTCTGAAGAGCAAATAGTTCATAACTCCATAAATCCTACTATTTCAAGCTTAGTTGAGAAGATAAGAGAAAGTGATTCCACTTCCTCAAGTTATACTTCACAACAAAATTAACCAACAAGAACAACAAATCACAAACGAATAAGCAGTGATGCTTTAGTCTTCGAATCATGTGTTTTAGAGAATGATAAATCCATTTGGATTCTTGATTCTGGGCCTACAAACCATGTAAGTTGTTCATTGCAATTGCTTGAGAATTGGAATTATTTGAAATCCGGAGAGTTGAAACTTAAGGTTGGTAATGGCGAAATGGTTTCGGTTAGAGCTAGAGGAAAAGCCAAACTCAAGTTTCAAAATAGAATTTTGGAATTAGACAATGTCTTATACATTCCAAATTTCAGTAGAAACTTGGTTTCTGTTTCATGTTTACAATTGCAACAATACAAATTAGATTTTTCGAGTTCTGGTTCTACCATTTCTCGAAATGACATTCATATTTGTGTTGCATCCATGGAACAGGGGCTTTATGTTCTTAGACCAGAAACACCATTTGCCCTACATAACGAACTTTTTAAAGTAGCTAAACCTAGAAACCACAAAAGCAAAAGATCGATGATGATAATGAAACATATCTATGGCATTTACGTTTGGGTCACATAGGCTATGACAGACTAAATAGGCTAACCAAAGACGGTCCATTGAAAAATGTTGTCTTAGGTGAATTACCTGTTTGCGAGTCTTGCCTAGAAGGAAAGATGACCAAACGTTCTTTCTCTGCAAAGGGAAAGCGTGCCAAATAACCCCTAGGGTTAGTGCATTCAGATGTTTGCGGACCTTTGAATGTAAAAGCCCGAGGTGGTTATGAGTACTTTGTCACTTTCATTGACAATTACTCTAGATATGGACATATTTACCTTATGCATAAAAAATCTGAAACGTTTGAAAAGTTTCAAGAATTTCATGCTTTGGCTCAAAACCAATTAGGTAAAACATTAAAGATCTTGCGAACTGATAGGGGTGGAGAATATATGGATATGCAGTTCAAAGATCATTTAATTGAACTTGGAATTGAATCCCAATTAACTGCCCCTAGCACTCCACAGCAAAATGGAGTTGCAGAAAGACGGAATCGCACGCTTTTGGAAATGGTTAGGTCCATGCTTAGTTATTCAACTCTACCTACGTCCTTCTGGGGATATGTAATTCAGATGGCAATTGACATTTTAAATGTTGTTCCATCTAAATCAATCCCTATGACACCTTTAGAACTATGGAATGGTCGTACACCTAGTTTACGCCATTACAGAATCTGGGGGTGCCCTGCTCATGTCTTAAGAAAGAAAGATGGCAAACTTGAATCACGAACTGAAGTTTGCATGTTTGTCGGAAATTCTAAAGAGACTAGGGGTTAACTATTTTATAGTCGCAAGGATGATAAAGTGTTTGTTTCAACAAACGCCACTTTCCTTGAAAATGACTATATTAAGAATTTCAAACCACAAAGTAAAGTAGTGTTGGAGGAAATGATTTAAGATATAAGTCCTTCCAATGTTCCGTCCTCTTCCACTCAAGAAGAGGACAATCCCACTCCCTCAGTCGAACCAACTGAGAAAACTACTCCCAAAGTTCCTGTTCAGAAGATCACCGCTCCTCGTCATAGTGGGAGGGTTTCAACAAAACCAGCTCGTTATGGCTTGGAAGGTGAAATCAATATGGTCGTTGGTGACGGTATTGAAGATGACCCATTAACCTATAAACAGGAAATGGCTAGTCCGCAACAGAAACGATGGTCAGCCGGCATGGATTCAGAAATGGATTCCATGAAAAAGAACAAAGTCTGGGAATATGTAGACGCACCTGATGACTATCATCCAATCGGATGTAAGTGGGTTTACAAGAACAAAAGAGGAGCTGGAGGCGAAGTCGAAACTTTTAAAGCTAGACTTGTAGCCAAGGGTTATACCCAAAGAGAAGGTGTGGACTATGAGGAAACTTTTTGTAACACTATAACTAGCATAGGCGTATTACGTGATTTTTAAACATACTGTGCAGCTCGTTGCTAATCAACGCGGTTTATAGAAATCGTGATTAATTAAAAAATTTCGCTTTTTAATTAAACTTATAATATATTTATACAAAAATACTCAGGATCCCGATTACAAAACATTTTACAAAAGTTCACTGACTATACAAAATACTTGTCGCCTAGCGACTAATTACAAAAATAGCCTTGCTGTCCCGAGGATCGTACGCTCCAGGCCTAACCGCCCCGACATCTACAATCTTCACCGGCTCGCTCTCACGGTCCTTCAGCCTTAGCCTTGCCCTTACCTACACATAAACATAGCACTGTGAGTCGACAGACTCAGTAAGAAAAGCATAATCAAATATCATACATAAATCCCGAGTTATGATCAGACGCCCATACCCCTAACCATAATCCTAACTGCCGTGTCCCACACGATACTGAGTCCTGAACGTTCATAAGACGGTACTAATGACAAGTAACAGCCTATACTCGGTACACTGGTCATACTCCAGCTACTAGTCATACTCCAGCCTGTACCGATGTGTTACAGTATCAGCCTATAATCGGCACACTGGTCATATTCCAGTTGCTAGTCATACTCTAGCCTGTGCCGAAGTGATACTTCAAATAGTACAGAACCACCAACCCTAGTATCAGCCTATACTCGGTACACTGGTCATACTCCAGTTGCTAGTCATACTCTAGCCTGTACCGATGTGATACAGTGTCAGCCTATACTCGGTACACTGATCATACTCCAGCTGCTAGTCATACTCTAGCCTGTACCGATGTGACACAGTCGGATGGTTCGAAGCCAACATACATATCTAATGTAATCTAACAGGCTTCCTACACACACGCTAAACATGTAATATATATGCATACTGTTATACTAATCTTACCTGGATTCCGAATTCAGGTGTGTCGGCCAACCTGACTGGAACGAACTGCGCGGCGGTTTACAGGCTCCTAAACCATAATAATCACAACACTATAAGTGATACGCTAAATCACTTCCCGGGGACTTAAACTAGAAACTAAAAGTTTCCCTATCGATAAAAAGCATGGCAATACCCCAAATAACATAGAAACGAGAAAATCTAGGGTTTCTGAAAATCACCCAACCGGCAGACCGGTTGCCCAACCGGAATTCCAGTTCTGGGAATTTCAGAACCCCATCCGGAATTCTGGATGCACAACCGGAATTTTGGTTCCTCGCAGACTGAACTAAAAAATTCATAACTTCATCAATTCGAACCCAAAGCATATCAAACCTTCCAGACCTCTTCTAATTACCCCTAAGAACAAATCCAAAGCAAGAGAACCAAGCTTCAATCACAGAAACTCAATTCACCATTGGAGGTTCAAGATTGAGTTCAAAACTCAAAACTTGACTAATCCCTCCAAACAGCCACTAAATCATGCATAACTCAACCTATTTCAACATAATAAAACTCCAGAACACACAATTAAACAGCAGCAACAACTACAGCAACAAACTTCATCATCTTTCTTTGAAAACTATATTTTTGAGTAAACACTTCCAAGCTTGAAACAAAGCTACTAACATGCATCAAACTAGCTATAAATTAATCAAATAATCATGCCTTAAACTTCAGAAACAACATCAAAAACACAGCAGCAGCATCAACTCAAACTAAGCATGCAAACCATTTCTTTTCATCAAAATTCAAGAAATTAAAAGAACAAGATACAAAGGTCTTACCAAGCACTTGAAGAACACTAAGATTGAATGAAAAGAGCTTGAAAAATCAAAAGAATCTCAGCCCTAGCACACCACTCCAGCCGAGAGAGAGAGAGAGAGAGAGAGAGAGGAAAGAGCTTTGGATTTTTCTATTTTTCTAAGTTTGAAATTTTGAATAATGAGAAAAAATGAAATGCTTAATTTAAATCTTAACATCAGCCAAAAGAAATGCCATTAATCACATATTTTCACCAAATAAAGTCCACTAAAGGACAAAACATAAATGGGGCAAAATGGTCACACTAAAATAGCATAAAGAGCACTAAAGGGGTATTTTGGGAAATTCTAAATTCCCGGCCACTCCCGACATTCCCAATGTCTAATAAACCGTCCCACAATACTAACATACTAAGTTGTGATTTTACTGAGCCAAACACCGAGTTCCATGTTACCGGGCACCGGAAATGCAAAATTATGAAAATTACTAAATGACATAAAATGCATTTCAGAATTCAATAATAACAGCATAACAATTATTTAAATAGCTACAAATAATTTTCCATAATTAAACATAATAAACTGCTAATTTTCAAATTAAACTAAGCGGTCTTTACACTTTTAGTCCTATTGCCATGCTCAAATCCATCTGAATTCTTCTCTCCATAGCTGCTGCTTTCGATTATGAAATCTGGCAAATGGATGTCAAGACTTCCTTCCTTAATGGGGTACTTGAACAAACTATCTATATGGAGCAACCAGAAGGCTATGTTCTTCCAGAGCAGGAAAAAAAGTTTGCAAATTAAATAAGTCTATCTATGGACTTAAGCAAGCTTCTCGCTCATGGAACAAAAGGTTTGATGAAATCATCAAGACCTACGGCTTTCTTCAGAATGAAGATGAACCTTGTGTTTACCAACTCAAGGAAGACCAAGTAGTAGTATTCCTGGTCCTTTATGTTGACGACATTTTGATTATTGGAAACAATATCAAGAAAATGACTAACATCAAGGAATGGCTTAACACTCAATACAATATGAAAGATTTGGGTGAAGCAGCCCATGTTCCTGGTCCTTTATGTTGACGACATTTTGATTATTGATTTAAGGTGGTCCAAAATTAAATAATAAATAATTTACAACTTTAATCTATTTTTCAAATAATATTCGAAATTCCAGCATTTAAGAAATGCAATTTCGAAATTTGATTAATAAAATAAAGAAAAAATATATTTTGAAAATTATTTAAATTTAGTTGAAAAAATAAATTTCAACTAAAAATAATTTTCTATTTAATTAAGTGTCATGAAAAAGAAATATTTAAGTATGATGATAATCAACTTAGATATTTAATTTTCAAATTAATTAAATGTATTAAATTCAAGAAATAAATAATTAAGTGTAGAGAAGGCTTAATTATTAATCTCTAGTTTAATACTAAGAAAAATATACTTAAAATAAATTGTACCAAAATTAATTATATAAATAATTAATTTCACAATGCATAATATTTTCCTATTTAATATTAGAAATAATAAGTAGTCTAGAAATAACTATCTAGAAAATATCTTATTTGACTAAGTATCTTTTCAACAAAATTTGAAAAAATATCTAATTTAAGTTGTATTAGAAAAAATCTAAAACTTAAATATTTTTCAAATTTAAATTTAATTAAATATCAAAAATTAAGTTGTAACCACTTAATTCAAAAATATTCCATTTTAAGTTAATATTCGAAAAGATATTAACCTAAAAAATATCTAAAATATTCCATTTTAAGTTAATATTCGAAAAGATATTAACTTAAAAAATATCTAAAGAATCTTAATAACCAATTCCTAAAATTCCTCAACTTAATTTTGAAATTTGAATTTCAAAAGATATTCAGATTTAAGTTGGTTAGTTGTAGATAACTAAATATCAACTTAAATAGGAATATTTAATGAAAAATTTAAATTAAGCTCCAGAAAGAATCTAGATGGTTATAATTCTATATTTAATTAAATACAAGAAAATACATATAGTTTAGCTTAGAATAAAGAATTCTTTAAACTATAATTTTCTTAAATTAATTTCAAAATAAATGAAATTAATTATGTTGCTAATCAATTTTATTAGGTTAAACTAGTTTAATTAACCTAGTACAGTTATTCAAATCAGGCACATGGGCCTTCACAATTGGGGTGGTTCATGTGAGGGGGTGCTGGGTTCAGTATGTCGTACCCACTATTATGGCTCCCAACTCTCACACAAGGCCCAAAAGAGAGGAATTTAACCTTAAAATGAACAACTGTTATTAATTGAATAGGCCCAAAAACTAAATGGGCCTAAATAAAATCTATCAAGAACTATGATAATTTATTTTAGCAACAACAACCTATATGCATCTATAATAAAATTAAACACATAGGCTCACACAGGCACACTTTGGATGGGTCCTATCATGTTGTTAGGTCATACACAGATGAAAGAAGATTGTAAATATACCTGTTACAAATTATTTACTTGACCAAGGGAGACATCAAATCATTAGATCTGGCAAAAAGTAACCATGGCTATTTGCAATCAAGTAATAATAGGTTTTGAAAACTTACACACAAGCTAAAACACATACTCCTGCAACAAGGTTATCTGGATAGTTGGATGTAGGATTTATTTAATTTTAAATTAAATTATTAATTTCGAAATAATTAATTAAATAAAAAATAATTTTTCGAAAATTTTCAAAAAAAATTTGAATAATTCGAAATTTTAAAAAAAAATTAAATTTAAAATTAAACCTATAATTTTGAAAAATTAGGTTTCAACCAACCTAAATATCATTTCAAAAATTTGCTAACTACTTTAAAATTTAAATGTTATTTTATAAATAAAAAATTAAAAAAATAAATAAATAAATATCTTTTTCAGATTTTAAATGTAATTTAAATAAATAAAATAACAAAATTTAAAAGTTAGCAAAATATCTTACATCTTTTTAAAATTACATGATTATATGTATCTTATTTTAAATTTAAATAAGGTCAAATTATTTAAAAAAAAGATTTAATTTAAAAATTTAAAATCTGACCTTAAATTTAAAAATAAGATAAGATATAATCAAATTTAAAAATAAGATAGATTATTAAGCAAAAAAGATAGATACTAACTATTTTTAAATTCAAATTACACTAATATCTTGAATTAAATTTAAAAAATATTAAATTAATTCATAATGATAATTAGAATTGAATTAGGAATAGTAATAGTATAAATATAGAACTACACAAAAAATGGGAAGTTAATTCCATGAAAAAGCATGAAAAATCGAAGAAAAACGAAAAAATTGCGAGCTGTACGGAAAGTTGTCGCGTGCGCAGGAAAATTTCATCACAACTCCGATTTTTTCCAATCTTCAAAAAATCATAACTAATTCAAAGTAAATCGAAATTGAGTTCTGTAAAAAAGTAACTTGCTTAATTCTTTCCATACAATCCAATAAAAATAATTCCAGAAACATATATTTAATTATTTTTAACGAAAATTCACAAACACCAATCAATCATCAAATAACACTCAATACAACATGATACCATCCAAAAATAAACAAACAATCGTTTTAAAGTCCAAATTTCTTGCAAGTAAATCAATTACCATGGCTCTGAGGCCAGTTGTTGGAATTATTTTACCAGGATCTTAGATCTACTCACAAGTATGTTGATTAACACCCTAAATATGAACTTTCTAAAACGATGAAATAAACACATGTAAAGTTTAGGAAACCTTACATTGGGTGCAGCGGAATATAATGACTCCTTCCGTTCAGATATTTAGCCCTTGATTCCTTTCTGTAGCAGAGCATTATCAATATCTGAACCTGGATCTCTTTCTCTGAATCTTTGATGCTGAAACTCCTTCTTACTGAAAGTCTTTCTTCACGATCTTCCTCACTATGATTGAGGTATCACTTGCTGTGTGTGGGCACTACTCATACACTAAGGATTTCGAAATTCAAGAGGAAGAGAGAGAGAGAGAGTGGGTTCGGCCAAAGATAGGGAGAGAGAAAGTGCAGGTTTTTCTGATTCAGAAAGTGTCTGAAAAAAGTGTAATTTTCCTGAAGCCTTCACTATCTATTTATAGCATTCCACTAAGGTTAGGTTTGAATTATTTGGCATTAAATTAGTGAAAATATCAGAGGGAAAAACCCTACAAAAGTGGCCGGCCATGCTTAGTGGATTTGGGCCTCACTTTTTGCAATTTTGCAGTTTTACCTTTTCTGCATCTGATTTTCTCAAAAACACCAATTTTCTAATTCAACCATTTAAATGCCAATTCTAACTATTTAATAACTATAAATAATTATTAAATAATATTGTCATTTATCATATTTATTAATTGAACCATACAAAGTATCATAATTAACAAATATGCCCCTAAAACTCTTTCTTTACAATTTCGCCCTTACTTAGTGAAAAATTCACAAATAGACATAGTCTAATTTGAGAATTATAATTGATTAATCAAAACCAATTACATGAGTCTTACAAGCAATATTATCTCAACTAGTGGGGGGACCATGGGTCTATATAACCGAGCTTCCAATAAGTAGATCAAGAATTTAACACTGAAATTCACTAACTTATTAATTCTTCGTTGAATCCACGCATAGAACTTAGAATTGCACTCTCAGTATATAGAATGCTCTATATGTTCCACCATATAGACACATCATTAGTTATCCATTGTTATAATCCTAATGTGATCAATGATCCTCTATATGAATGATCTACACTGTAAAGGGATTAGATTACCGTTACACCCTACAATGTATTTTATCCTTAAAACACTTGAGCCCGTATAAATGATATTTCAGCTTATGCGAAATGAGTACTCCACCATTTATGTTCGTTTGGTCAAGCTCGAAGGAGATCATCCTTTGCTTACTATTCGCCAGATAGAAGCTATAGATTCCATGTTTATGCTAGCGCTCCCACTCAATTGCACTACCGTGTTCCCAAAATGTACGTATCACCCTGACCTAAAAGTAGGCTTAACTAACAAATCAAAGAACACGAATAGCCTCTTGAGATTGAGCCTAATCATAACAGGATTAAGAACATTTGATCTAGGATCAACTAGGCGACTTGAAAAGATATTACGGTAAGTTTAATAAATCTAAGTCAAAGTTCAATATCGGTCCCTTCCGATGCATACTCCATGCATCCAACCTGAGCTTTACTTTAACCAATGCTCTGGAAAGAACATAGCACTTCTCCAAATGCAAGTAAACTCTGTTGTACATATAATCATGAAATAAATCATGTGAAAGTTCAGATGAATTTATACATTATGTACATATAATCATGAAATAAATCATGTGAACTATGCAACATTAAATGTTATTTCTGATCTATATTAATAAGTAAATCTAATTATATTGAAATGAGTTTTATTTAGGGCATAAAACCCAACAGAAAGAAAGTATCACATCATCAGAGAATATGTGGCAAGAGGGGATGTACTGGTAGAGAAAGTGGACACAGAAGACAACCTAGTTGATCCGTTCACCAAAGTCTTGGCCGCGACTGCATTTGAAAAGCACCGTCAGAATTTAGGATTAATTAATATGTACTGATTAGTTTTATATTAGTGCAAGTGGGAATTTGTTGGATTTTATGCCCTAAATAAAACTCCATTTCAATGTAATCCTTTTTTATTCAACATCAATAAAGAAATAGAAGTATTTTTCATTCATTTGTGTATGTTTTGGTTCACCTTATCAATTGCTTGTCTATTTGATTTATAAATTCATCTAAAACCCTTTTCACATACTTGATCATGTTTATTGTGTTGTCAACACATTGGAAAGTAAACATGACTATGTGAATAAAGATTCCTAGATTTATCACACATAGGGTTTTACTGATATGGTAATCTACAACAGAGTTTACTTGCATTTGGAGAAATGCTATGTTCTTTCCAGAGCATTAGTTAAAGTAAAGCTCAGGTTGGGTGCATGGAGTATGCATCGGAAGGGACCGATATTGAACTTTGACTTAGATTTATTAAACTTACCATAATATCTATTCAAGTCAATATCGCCTAGTTGATCCTAGATCAAATGATCTTAATTCCATTATGATTAGGCTCAATCTCAAGAGTGTTATTCGTGTTCTTTGATTTTTTAGTTAAGCCTACTTTTGGGTCAGGGTGATACGTACATTTTGGGAACACGGTAGTGCAATTGAATGGGAGCCCTAACATAAACATGGAATCTATAGCTTCTATCTGGCGAATAGTAAGTAAAGGATGATCTCCTTCGAGCTTAACCAAACGAAAATAAATGGTGGAGTACTCATTTCACATAAGTTGAAATATCATTTATACGGGGTTATGTGTTTTAAGGATTAAATACATTGTAGGGTGTAACGGTAATCTAATCCCTTTACAGTGTAGATCATTCATATAGAGGATCATTGATGAAATTAGGATTATAACAATGGATAACTAATGATGTGTCTATATGGTGGAACATATAGAGCTTTCTATATACTGAGAGTGCAATTCTAAAAACTATGCGTGGATTCAACGAAGAATTAATAAGTCAGTGAATTTAGGTTATAAATTCTTGATCTGCTTATTGGAAGCTCGGTTATATAGACCAATGGTCCCCCCACTAGTTGAGATAATATTGCTTGTAAGACTCATATAATTGTTTTTGATTAATCAATTATAATTCTCAAATTAGACTATGTCTATTTGTGAATTTTTCACTAAGTAAGGGCGAAATTGTAAAGAAAGAGTTTTAGGGGCATATTTATTAATTATGATACTTTTTATGGTTCAATTATTAAATATGATAAATGACAATATTATTTAATAATTATTTATAGTTATTAAATAATTAGAATTGGCATTTAAATGGTTGAATTAGAAAATTGGTGTTTTTGAGAAAATCAGATGCAGAAAAGATAAAACTGCAAAATTGCAAAAAGTGAGGCCCAAATCCACATTGCATGGCCGGCCACTTTTATAGGAATTATCCTCTGATATTTTCATTATTTTAATGCCAAATAATTCAAACCTTACCCTAGTGGAATGCTATAAGTAGATAGTTAAGGCTTCAGGAAATTTACACTTAACTTTCTATTTTTTCCTTCAGAGAAAAACCTGAGCCTTCTCTCTCTATACCTAGCCGCCACCTTCTTCTCTTTCTTCCCTCTTCAATTTCGAAATCACTTAGTGATAGAGTAGTGCCCACACACAGCAAGTGATACCTCAATCATAGTGAGGAAGATCGTGAAGAAAGACATTCAACAAGAAGGAGTTTCAGCACTAAAGAATTAGAGAAAGAGATCCAGGTTCAGATATTGATAATGCTCTGCTACAGAAAGGAATCAAGGGCTAGATATCTAAACGGAAGGAGTCATATTATTCCGCTGCACCCAATGTAAGGTTTTCTAATACTTTATATGTGTTTATTTCATAATCGTTTTAGAAGTTCATATTTAGGGTGTTAATCAACATACTTGTGAGTAGATCTAAGATCCTGGTAAAATAATTTCCAACAGCCGCCACCTATACTCTCTTCTTCTCTCTTGAATTTCGAACCTCTTAGTGATAGAGTAGTGCCCACACACAGCAAGTGATACCTTAATCATAGTGAGGAAGATCGTGAAGAAAGACATTCAACAAGAAGGAGTTTCAGCACTAAAGAAGGAGAGAAAGAGATCCAGGTTCAGATCTTGATAATACTCTACGACAGAAAGGATACAAGGGTTAGAGATATGAACGGAAGGAGACATAATATTCCGCTACACCCAATGTAAGGTATCTCATACTTTATATGTGTTTATTTCATAATCGTTTTAGAAGTTCATATTTAGGGTGTTAATCAACATACTTGTGAGTAGATCTAAGATCCTTTTAAAATAATTCCCTACAGTTGCCACTGTCGGTCCCCTTACTGACATTACCACTAGCAGGAGGATTCGATGCCGTGACGTCATCCTTTGCAGTCTGCTCTTTTTCTACATGTTACTCAGCCTCCTCATCAATCAAGGCTAGTTTTACCACTTTCTTATACAAAGTGTCATGTGATGTGGTAATCTTCAAGTCCCGACTGATTGTGGCATTCAATCCTCTCACATATTTCTGTTTCCTGGTGAAATCTGTGGGCACCAGATCACCAGCAAACTTAGATAGCCGATCAAACTCCAGGGTGTATTCAGCCACTGACATCTTTCCCTGAGTAAACTTTACAAAGTCTTCCATGTGTGAAGTTCTCAGAGCGATGTAGTAAAACTTTTCCTCAAACAAACTTTTAAATTCTTCCCAGGTCATTACACTGACATCCCGGGTTTGGCCCACGATATCCCACCAGACGCGGGCATGATCTGGTAACATAAAGGCTGCACAATTCACTCTTTTTGTTCCCGTCACTCCTGTATTATCCAGGATACGAGTAATAGTGCTCATCCACTGCTCGACCTTAATTATATCAATACCTCCCATAAAATTCCGAGGTTGCAGCTTCACGAACCGCTCAAATACCGAGTCCCTATGCGGCATAACAAACCCCTGGTTACCCACCATTGGCACAGGTGCTGGTGGTAACACTTGATCAACAGGGGCAGCCGGTGCCGGTTGCCTTAATTATCGCAACTCTTCTTCTTGACGAAGTATGACACTTCACATTTCTTGAAACATCTGCTGCCAGTCAGCAGGAGGATTAGCACTACCAACACCCGCATTATCCCCCAGATTCTACGGAGGTGGAGGCGGTGCTGGTGGATTGGTTTGGGCAGCCCTAGGCTCTACTTGCTCGCCCTGTGGTCTAGAGGATTGCGGAGGGTCCATTACTAGTTACCATGTAATCAACAACCCCAGCGAGTTAAGCACCAATACCACACTTACGCACTTATTGCCTTAAACCCTAACTCAACTATTTACCCCATATAAATAAACGCTTAATCATATAACATTTAAAGCATGGCATCACATAACACATAAATACTCTAGATGCTTGCATACTGCCTAAAATGGAAAGCGGTAAACAGATGATCACACAAACAGCAAAGTATTTACTCTCAATACTTACTGCACCATGAGTCGAGCTTGTCTCTGACGATGAATGTACATGTTCGGCCGGTCTACAGGAAGTTTAAAACCTTGGCGCTCTGATACCAAATTGTAACGCCCTAAATAATTAAGCACGCTACCCAAGATACTTATGAAATCCTAATCCCCTAAAACGGATTACTAATGAGATTAGCGCGGAATTTAAACTTTACGATAAACGGAATGAAAATAAAACTTGTAATAATTTAAACTTTACAACAGTTGGGATCCCAAAAAATATTTACAAATTTTATTACAAGTCTCTTTCAGTTAGCCGGCCTAAGAGTTTCAAAAATTCAACACTGGTAGACCCTTAACCCGCTTGGTCTGATATGGCCCGGACATGTACATTCTTCGTCCAGCTCCTGCACTCATGGCTGATCAACGACAGTCTTACGCTTTCTTGCACAGTTGAGCACCCGTGAGCCAAGCCCAGCAAGATAGTATAAATCTTAACAAATATAATATGCTCATCCTGCTATTTAAACAGTGACGCCATTCATATATGTCTGTGTGTCACAGACCTGCATGTCACACTCACATGCCTATTTATGTCTACGTGGCGTAGGCCTATGTGTTACGCTCACAGATCTATTTATATCTACGTGGCATAGACTTACGTGTTTCTCTCACACGTCTAATTACAATAAGGCCTTAGAATAGTTCATCTCGGTTCTGGTTACCGAGTCCAACTTGATTATGCCTTGACGCATAACCCTTAATCTCAATATGTAACACATAATTATTGGTGCCACTGCAATATTTGTCTATTTGCTATAGACCTCCATGTTACGCTCACATGCCTATTTATGTCTACGTGGAGTAGACCTACGTGTTACTCTCACACGTCTATATACAATAAGGCCTCAGTAGGGTTTACCTCGGTTCTTGTTACCGAGCCTAACCTGGTTATGCCTTGCTCGCATAACCCTATTCATGTATATATGTAATCCATGTATTACGTTCTTTCGGTGGTTTATCCTGGTGATATATACCAGGTCTAACCCAATTATGTCTTATACACATAATTCTTAACATACATGCATGTATTCAATATTTACTACAACATATATAATCTTAGGGTAATAACCCTAACTTGCATACTATGTAATCACTCATATAATACATTTCTATATACTCAGATAACATTTACTAAGAGTGTCAACCCTAACTCATGCTTTCACTGGATTCATAATATTCTAGGGTAATAACCCTAGACCGCATTAATATTAAACTTAAGGTACTAGCTTAATGAGTCTAGTTTAATTATGCCTTAAGCGCATAATTCATAATCCCAATATATACACATATCCGACATGGCATAGTATTTACACAATATAAATCACTAGGGTAATAACCCTAGGCTATTAAACCGCTCATATTAGGGTAATAACCCTAATCCCAGTTACAATTACTCACATATATCATATTCAACATAAGCGCCACTGCGCATACTCTACGTGCAAACTACTGTCTTACCTGTTGTCCTGCAATAACAGAGATTCTAAACCCCTGGGTGCTCCTGATCAAGTGCCGGTAATCCTAGTCACACAACCCGAGATTTCACAAATAGGGTTAATCCCTAATTTCACTTTCACAAAATATAAACATGGCATTCAAAACACATATAATCAAATAGAGCTCGGAATGAGCTTTCCAACAATATAAAGAACGTCCCAAACGGAGTCCCGAGTGAAAAGTTATGGCCAAAATAAAATTGAGAAAAATAGAATTTCTCACTGCCAAACCCAGTCACGACGGCCAAAAATCCCGTCGCGACAACTAGGTTCAGAACACCCAAAAACTCCATTTTTAAGGCCTAAACATGCCAATTTTTCCATAAATTCGAACCTCAATCATACCATATCCAAAATTAACTTCTTACAGATAAAAATCATCACAATAGAGAACTAACAACAACAACAACAATTCTCAAAATTCAAATTGCTCAAAAAACCCAAATCATGCTTAACACATAACTCTTCAAGCTCAAGACTTGAGCTTTAAATCCATCAACCTCATAATTTTCAAGCAGCATATCACCTTAAAAACACATGAACCCAAGCTAGCAAAACACTCCAAAAATATCATCCAAGCTCAATCAAAATCCATACCAACATATAATCAAAGATTCATGTAAAAACATGCTTATATCATAAGGAGAATACTAACATGCAACCTAAGCTCATCAACAACCTTTTTCATGCTCTTAACCATAAAATCCAGCAAGGGAAAATTCAATTAAAATCTGAAATAACTACCTCAAGACTTAAGCAAGCACAACCCCCACAATCTAGCTCCAAGAATTAGCTCCAAATCACACCAATTCACCAAACCAAATTTTGAAACCAAAGGAGGGTTTGAGAGAGAGAGAGAGAGAGAGAGAGAGAGAGAGAGAGAGAGAGAGATAGTTCAAGTCCAAGGGAGAAGAAACCAGAAATTGAATCCATTTTTGCCAAAATTACTTCTTTTATTAAATATAAAATAAGGGTCAAAATGACCATTTTGCCCCTAGGGCTAAAAATCAAGCTCACATATACACAAGGGCAATTTAGTCAATCTCATCACAAATATTCTCAAATTAATTTCAGATTAATCACATATAAATAAAATGCCAATAAATCATCCCAAAATTGTATTTCGGCCCCGAACCCAGTTCGGCCCGAAATACCCGGTTGTGACTATACCGCGCCAACTTGTCAGAATACACCTGAAAAAGATAGCACAGGCTTACTATATAATAATATAGTCCATAAGCACGTAAATATATTAATTTCAACATTTTACCCTTCTTGGGTCATAATTACGGAAATACCCCTGACTCACCAACGGGGTCTTAACATGTCATAAATCATATTAATTCACATATACTGAATTATATAATAATATAATTCCTCAATTATTCATAATTATCTAATTAGGGTTTGGCTGATCCATTTTTTAATTCTAGGGTATTACAATGATAGTATAATTGAGTGGGAGCTCTAACATAAATATGGAGTCTATAACTTCTATAGGACTTTAGAAGTGAAACGATGATATCCTTCGAGCTTGGCTAAACAGAGATAAATGGTGGAGATCTCATTTCACTTCGCTGAAATATTATTTATACGGAGCTAAGTGTTTTAAGGATAAAATACATTGAAGGTGTAACGGTAATTTAGTGCCTATTCAATGTAGATCATCTATTAGAGGGTCATTGATCAAATTAGGATTATAACAATGGATAAATAATGACGAATCTATATCGTGGAACATATAGAGCGTTCTATATGACTGAGAGTGCAATTCAAAGTTCTAAGTGTGGATTCAATAAGGAATTAATAAGTTAGGGAATTTACTTGGTAAATTCGGTTCGACTTATTGGAAGCTCGGAAATATAGGCCCATGGTCCCCATACTAGTTGAGACCATACTGCTTGTAAGACTTAGTTAATTGATTTTGATTAATCAATTATAATTCTAAAGTTAGACTATGTCTAGTTTATGAATTTTCACTAAGTAAGGGCGAAATTGTAAAGAAAAGAGATTCTAGGTTTATTTATTAATTAAGAGACTTTATATGTCTAATTAATAAATATATTAAATGACAATATTATTTAATAATTAATTTTTAGTTATTAAATAATTAGAATTGGCATTTAAATGGTTGAATTTGAAAATTGGCGTTTTTGAGAAAATGAGATGCAGAAATGATAAAATAGCAAAATTACATAAGTGAGGCCCGTTATCCAAAGCCCATGGTCGGCCACTCTTATAGGCTTTTATCATTTATTTATTTTTTCATTATTTTAATGCCAAATAATTCTAACTGAAACCTAGGTGGTTACCTATAAATAGATAGTGATGGCTCTCATTCACACTTAACTTTGTCAGATGAAATTTGAGCCTCCTATTCTTTTCTCTATAGCCGAACTAGGGGTGTTCATCAAACCGCCCAAACCGCTCAAATCGCCCGCACTGCAAAAAAAATGCGGTTTGATATTCTTTGCGGTGCGGTCGCGGTTTGAATTTTTTCTAAACCGCGCGGTGAGGTGCGGTTTGCGGTTTTAAATTGTTAATATGCAGTTTAAACCGCACCGCACCGCATATTATAAAAATACCAATTTTTATATTTATTTAGCTCCAATATGTGAATATCCAACTTAAAGTCTACTATTCTTTCAAAAAAAAAAAACTTAAAGTCTACTAATTATTGTATTGTTGATACTTATTTTTTTTTTTTCATATTTATTTTCAAGTCTTATGGTATTTTGACAAGTTTTGCTCAAAGTTTGTTGTATTTGTGATAGTTTAATTATTTAGTGATAGTCCAAACCGCATAAACCACAAAAACAGCACCGTACTATTTTTTGCGGTGCGGTTTTTGCGGGTTTTTAATTTCGCGGTGCGGGTGCGGTTTGGGAAATTTGAAAAACCGCATGTGCGGGTTGGTTTGAAAAAATAGTCAAAAACCGCACCACCCGCACCGCGAACACCCCTAAGCCGAACCACTTTCCCTCTTCTTTTCTTCTTCAATTTCGAAATTCTTGAGTGATAGAGTAGTGCCCACACACATCAAGTGGTATCTCGATCATAGTGTGTAAGACTGTAGGAGATTCCAAACAACAAGAAGGAGAATCAGCATCAAAGGAAGGAGAGAAAGAGATCCAGGTTCAGATCTTGATTATGTTCTGCTACAGAAAGGAATCAAGGGCTAGAGATATGAACGGAAGGAGTCATTATATTCCGCTGCAACCAATGTAAGGTTTCCTTAAACCTTATGTGTTTATTTCATTGTTTTAGAATTCATATTAGGATGTTAATGAAACATACATGGTAGTAAATCTAGATCCTGGTAAAATATTTCCAACATATAGAAGATCCTTTACATGTAAGACCTATTGCTCATGCAATTTGGGATCCTCATTTTGGCCAACCAGCTGTGGAAGCTTTTACTCGAGGGGGGTGCTCTTGGCCCAATGAATATCGCCTATTCGAGGGTTTATCAGTGGTGGTATACAATCAGTTTACGTACTAATGGAGATCTGTACAATGGAGCTCTTTTTTTTATTATTTCTTTCGGTCATATCTTTATTAGCGGGTTGGTTACACCTACAACCGAAATGGAAACCGAGCATTTCGTGGTTTAAAAATGCTAAATCTCGTCTTAATCATCATTTGTCAGGACTATTTGGAGTAAGCTCTTTGGCTTGGACAGGACATTTAGTTCATGTCGCTATTCTTGGATCCAGGGGGATTACGTTCGATGGAATAATTTCTTAGACGTATTGCTGCATCCGCAAGGATTAGGCCCACTTTTTACATGTCAGTGGAATCTTTATGCTCAAAACCTTGATTCAAGTAGTCATTTATTTGGCACCTTTCAAGGAGAAGGAACTTCTATTCTAACTCTTCTCGAGAACCTGTTTGGAAAGAAACCTGTTTCAAGGAACTACACTCCATGAACAAATACTGTGATATCAAAGAATTTTTACTTAGAGGTTTTGATGTACTATCTCAGGATCAACTGTGGAGTTTTCTTAGCATCTTATGGATGATTTGGAATAATAGAAATGATAAAAAAAAATTAATAAATAGAAATGATAAAAAAAAATTAATAAGAAAACTGGTTCTAACATGAATACAAAATACTATGTTGTTAAGTTATTGCAGGATTATGCCGAAGCTCAAGAGAGTACTATCCCCAGCCCTTCTCCTACTGCAAGGAATGAGGCAATTAACCTACAAAACCCAGAATTTGATGACAAACTGCCTCCTTCAGGATACTATAAATTAAATGTAGATGCAGCCTTAAATGTTCATAAGGGGAAATCAGGATAAGGGGCGGTATTTTGGGACTGTCACAATAATATCATTGCAGCCCTCGCCACCCCAAAAATTAGAGCAATTTCTCCTCTTTATGCAGAAGCGCAAGCTCTTTCCCTAGCTCTATGTTGGTTTTTGGCAATAAGATTACCTCTCTCCCTTATTGCAATAGACTGCCTCCAACTGTTGGGTTTTATGCCCTAAATAAAACTCATTTCAATATAATCAGATTTACTTATTAATATAGATCAGAAATAACATTTAATGTTGCATGGTTCACATGATTTATTTCATGATTATATGTACATAATGTATAAATTCATCTGAAACTCTTTTCACATACTTGATCTTGTTTATTGTGCCGTCAACACATTGGAAAGTAAACATGACTATGTGAATAAAGTTTTCCTAGATGTATCAGACACAGGGTTTTACTGATATGATAATCTACAACAGAGTTTACTTGCATTTGGAGAAGTGCTATGTTCTTTCCAGAACATTGGTTAAAGTAAAGCTCAGGTTGGATGCATGGAGTATGCATCGGAAGGGACCGATATTGAACTTTGACTTAGATTTATTAAACTTACCGTAATATCTATTCAAGTCAATATCGCCTAGTTGATCCTAGATCAAATGTTCTTAATCCTGTTATGATTAGGCTCAATCTTGAAAGGCTATTCGTGTTCTTTGATTTGTTAGTTAAGCCTACTTTTAGGTCAGGGTGATACGTACATTTTGGGAACACGGTAGTGCAATTGAGTGGGAGCGCTAGCATAAACATGGAATCTATAGCTTCTATCTGGCGAATAGTAAGCAAAGGATGATCTCCTTCGAGCTTGACCAAACGAACATAAATGGTGGAGTACTCATTTCACATAAGCTGAAATATCATTTATACGGGGTCAAGTGTTTTAAGGAATAAATACATTGTAGGGTGTAACGGTAATCTAGTCCCTTTACAGTGTAGATCATTCATATAGAGGATCATTGATCACATTAGGATTATAACAATGGATAACTAATGATGTGTCTATATGGTGGAACATATAGAGCATTCTATATACTGAGAGTGCAATTCTAAGTTCTATGCGTGGATTCAACGAAGAATTAATAAGTTAGTGAATTTTAGTGCTAAATTCTTGATCTACTTATTGGAAGCTCGGTTATATAGACCCATGGTCCCCCCACTAGTTGAGATAATATTGCTTGTAAGACTCATGTAATTGGTTTTGATTAATCAATTATAATTCTCAAATTAGACTATGTCTATTTGTGAATTTTTCACTAAGTAATGGCGAAATTGTAAAGAAAGAGTTTATAGGGGCATATTTGTTAATTATGATACTTTGTATGGTTCAATTAATAAATATGATAAATGACAATATTATTTAATAATTATTTATAGTTATTAAATAGTTAGAATTGACATTTAAATGGTTGAATTAGGAAATTGGCATTTTTGAGAAAATCAGATACAAAAGGTGTTAAAATTGCAAAATTGCAAAAAGCAAGGCCCAATCCATTAGTGTATGGCCGGCCACCTATTGTAGTATTTTAAGTTGATTTTTTTTCATTATTTTAATGCCATATAATTCAAATCTAACCCTAGTGGAATGCTATAAATAGATAGTGAAGGCTTCAGGAAAAACACTTCTTCTGATTCAGAAAAACTGAGCCTCTCTCTCTCCCTATCTTTAGCTACCACTTCTTCTTTCTTCTTCCTTTGAATTTCGAAATCCTTAGTGTATGAGTAGTGCCCACACACATCAAGTGATACCTCAATCATAGTGAGGAAGATCGTGAAGAAAGATCATCAGCAAAGGAGATTCAGCATCAAGGATTCAGAGAAAGAGATCCAAGTTCAGATATTGATAATGCTCTGCTACAGAAAGGAATCAAGGGCTAGATATCTGAACGGAAGGAGTCATTTAATTCCGCTGCACCCAATGTAAGGTTTCTTAAACTTTATATGTGTTTAAGTTATCGTTTTAGAAAGTTCTTATTTAGGATGTTAATAAACATACTTGTGAGTAGATCTAAGATCCTGGTAAAATAATTTCCAACAACTGGCCTCAGAGCCATGGTAATTGATTTACTTACAAGAAATTTAGACTTTAAAACGATTGTTTGTATGTTCTTTGGATGGTATCATGTTGTATTGAGTGTTATTTGATGATTGATTGATGTTTGTAAAATTTTCGTGAAAAATAATTGCGCTTTTATCTCTGGAATTATTTTTATTGGATAGTATGGAAAAAATTAAGCACATTTGAAAAAATCGGGGCTGTGCTGATATTTTCCTGCGATCGCAAATCTGTCCGTACAGTTCACAATTTTTTTGTTTCTCTTCGATTTTTCATACTTTTGCATGGAATTAACTTCCGATTTTTGGTATAGTTTTGTATTTATACTATTACTATTCCTAATTCAATTCTAATTATCATTTTGAATTAATTTAATATTTTTTTTAAATTTAATTCAAGATATTAGTGTAATTTGAATTTGAATAGAATTAGTATCTATCTTCTTGCTTAAAATATCTATCTTATTTTAAAATTTGATTATATCTTATCTTATTTTAAATTTAAAAATAAGATATTTATAATCATGTAATTTTTAAATGATATAAGATATTTTGCTAATTTTTTAAAATTTTTGTTATTTTATTTATTTAAATTACATTTAAAATTTGAAAAAGATATTTATTTATCTTTTCTAATTTTGTATTTAATTTTTATTTATAAAATAACATTTAAAATTTAAAAGTAGTTAGCAAATTTTTGAAATGATATTTAGGTTGGTTGAAACCTAATTTTTCAAAAAATTGTAGGTTTAATTTTAAATTTAAATTTTTTAAAAATTTCGAATTTTTCAAATTTTTTTTAAATTTTCGAATTTTTTTTTATTTAATTAATTATTTTCGAAATTAAATATTTAATTTAAAATTAAATAAATCCTACATCCAACTATCCAACTAACCTTGTTGCAGGAGTATGTGTTTTAGCTTATGTGTAAGTTTTCAATACCTATTATTACTTGATTGCAAATAGCCATGGTTACTTTTTGCCAGATCTAATGATCTGATGGCTCCCTTGGTCAAGATAATAATTTGTAACAGGTATATTTACAATCTTCTTTCATCTATGTATGACCTAGCAACATGGTAGGACCCATCCAAAGTGTGTCTGTGTGAGCCTATGTGTTTAATTTGATTATAGATACATATAGGTTGTTGTTGCTAAAATAAATTATCATAGTTCTTGATAGAATTTATTTAGGCCCATTTAGTTATTGGGCTTATTCAATTAATAACAGTTGTTCTTATTAAGGTTAAATTCCTCTCTTTTGGGCCTTGTGTGAGAGTTGGGAGCCATAGAAGTGGGTACGACATACTGAACCCAGCACCCCCTCACATGAACCACCCCAATTGTGAAGGCCCATTTGCCTGATTTGAATAACTGTACTAGGTTAATTAAACTAGTTTAACCTAATAAAATTGATTAGCAACATAATTAATTTCATTTATTTTGAAATTAATTTAAGAAAATTATAGTTTAAAGAATTCTTTATTCTAAGCTAAACTATATGTATTTTCTTGTATTTAATTAAATATAGAATTATAACCATCTAGATTCTTTCTGGAACTTAATTTAAATTTTTCATTAAATATTCTTATTTAAGTTGATATTTAGTTATCTACAACTAACCAACTTAAATCTGAATATCTTTTGAATTTCAAATTTCAAAATTAAGTTGAGGAATTTTAGGCATTGGTTATTAAGATTCTTTAGATATTTTTTTAAGTTAATATCTTTTCGAATATTAACTTAAAATGGAATATTTTCAAATTAAGTGGTTACAACTTAATTTTTGATATTTAATTAAATTTAAATTTGAAAATATTTAAGTTCTAGATTCTTTCTATTAAAACTTAAATTAGATATTTTTCCAAATTTTGTGGAAAAGATACTTAGTCAAATAAGATATTTTCTAGATAGTTATTTCTAGACTACTTATTATTTCTAATATTAAATAGGAAATATTATACATTGTGAAATTAATTATTTATTAATTAATTTTGGTACAATTTATTTTAAGTATATTCTTCCTAGTATTAAACTAGAGACTAATAATTAAGCCTTCTCTACACTTAATTATTTATTTCTTGAATTTAATACATTTAATTAATTTGAAAATTGAATATCTAAGTTGATTTTTATCATCATACTTAAATATTTCTTTTTCATGACATTTAATTAAATAGAAAATTATTTTTAGTTGAATTTTTTTTTTCAACTAAATTTAAATAATTTTCAAAATATATTTTTTCTTTATTTTATTAATCAATTTTCGAAATTGCATTTCTTAAATGCTAGAATTTCGAATTTTATCTTGAAAAATAGATTAAGTTGTAAATTAATTATTTATTTTAATTAATTCTTGGATCAACTTAAATCAATGATTTTTTTCATTTATTGATTAATTTAAAATAAATTGAATTAAAGTATATTATTAGAAATTGAATTAATTAGTCAAAGGAAAATCTAGATAGATGATATTTTTGCTTGAAGTATTTTTCTAGTGTATTTAATTAAATAGAAAATTAATATTTAAGTTGATTTTCATCATCATACTTAAATATTTGAAATTTTTCTTATATATTTAATTAAATAGGAAAATTATATTTTTTGTTGTAAATTAATTTTATTAATTAATTTTGGGCCAACATTAAATTAGAATAATTTTTCCAGGATTTATTTTTTATTTTAATATGCATTTTTCGAAAATTGTATTCTTATATACTTTAATTTTTCGAAATGCAATATATATTTATAGAAAATTAAATTTGAGTTGTAAATTAATTTAAATTAATTTTGTAACAACTTAAATTGAATATTTTTCTAAATATTTATTGGAAATTATTACTAAGATGGAAATAATTCATGTTATTTTCATATCCATCTAAGTAAAATTTATAAATATTAAATTAAAATTTATATTTGGAATTTTTCATTCTAAATTAGAAATTTTAATTAAATAAATATATATTTAAAATAAATAAATTAAATAAAGAGAATCAAAGAAAATACAACTCACTTTAAATAATGAGCTTGATTATTATTAAGACATTCGATCTCCATTGTGGGTTTTACACCGCGTTTGTTTAAGTGAGTAATCCTCCCTAATGGAGGAACGTTCATTAGCAATTTCGCACCGTTTAACCTCGCATGATAAGTAGTTTGTAAGTGTTTTGTATGGTATGAATCACCCTAATGGTGGCGACCATACTTGACTTGCAAATTATGAAACAATGGTGGAAGTGTTGGAATTATATTTATCCAGGATCTTAGATCTATTTGCAAGTATGTTGATTTAACAACCTAATATTGAACTTCTAAAACGATGAACTAAACACATAAAAGTTAAGAATAACTTACAGTGATTGCAGCGGAATTTATGTCTCCTTCCACTCAGATCTCTAACCCTTGATTCATGTCTGTAGCAGAGTATAATCAAGATCTGAGCCCGAAAGTTCTTCAGTTGGATGTGATCCTTCACAGTCTTCCAAACTATGATGAGATACTGAATGATGTGAGTGGGCACTTCTCTCTCACTAGGGATTTCGAAATCTCTCTCTGTTTTTCTCTCTTGATTTCGTGTGACACACTTTGCAAAGCAAAGTTTTCTCAAGCAAACTCCTGTATACAAAGAGAGGAGAGGGGCTGCTATATATAGGAAAAGGGAAGATCACAACTTTCCAAATAAACAGTTTCCTCTTTTACTGTGTAATTGAATAACTGCCTTATTTAGTGTGATTCACCACTTTCCTATTTAGGCTAGGCTTTGATTAGCAATTAAATGACAAATTAAATTGAAAAATAATAATTGGGAAAAGGCAATGATGTGGCCGGCCATGGTGTGAATGGACCTCACATTGATTTTGCAGTTTCCTCAATTTTATTTCTATTTCTCCAAAAATGCCATTTTTCCAATTCTAATCATTTAAATGCCAAAACCAATTATTTAATAACTAAAATAGATTATTAAATAATATTGCCATTTAAAATTAATTATTAATTTAGACATGCAAAGTCTCATAATTAATAATTAAACCTAGAAACCCTCTTATTTACAATTTCATCCCTAAACTGTGAGAATTCACAAATTAGACATAGTCTAACTTTTAGAATTATAATTGATTAATCATAAATCAATTATAGAGTCCTACAAACAGTATAATCTCAACTAGAATGGGGTCCATGGATCTATATTCTGAGCTTCCAATAAGTTGAACCGATTTACCAAGTAAATCCCTAACTTATTAATTCCTCGTTGAATCCACTCTTAGAACTTGGAATTGCACTCTCAGACTTATATAGAGCATATCATATGTTTCACGATATCAATATGCTATCTCATTTAACCATTGTTATAATCTTAATGTGATTTAGAGATCCTCTATATAGATGATTTACATCGAGACGGGACCAATTTACCGTTTACACCCCTCAATGTATTTTGCCCATTTGAACACTTAGTTACCTGTAAATGATGTTTTAGTGATCTAATATATAGTCACTGAAACAAGAGCTCATCCATTTACTTCTATTTAACTAAGCTCAAAAGGAATCATCACTTTACTTCTATACACCAGTAGAAGCTATAGATTTCCATATTTATGTTTAGCACTCCCTATTCGGTTATGCTTTATCATGTTCCCAAAATATATGTATTATCCCGACTCAAAACGAGGCTTTAACTAATAAATCAAAGAACAAGAATAGCACTCCTGAGATTGAGCCTAAGCATATCAGGATTTAGATTCTCTTAATCTAAGATCAACTTCTGACATTGACTTGGAAAGATACAACGGTAAGTTTACAATATCTTTAACCAAGTTCAATATCGGTCCAGTCCAATGCATACTCCATGCATTCGAAACCAGTATACTTTGCCAATGTTCTGGAAAGAACATAACACTTACTCCAAGTGTAAGTATACTTCATCCCTGATTATCACATCGGTTGTAAATCCAAAACACTGATGAACAGGGACCAAATCTTTTGAATCATATAATCACAATCACATTCCACTGTATTGACGATACTGTAATTGTGAATAACTATATGTTCTGGATTTAACTGATTTTGTGCACATATCAAGTATATGTATTAAACCATAAACATGTAACATACATGTAAACATACTTCACTTCTAAATTGATAACTAATCAGATTGTAATGAGTTTTATTTAGGGCATAAAACCCAACAAACTCCCACTTGCACTAACATAAAACAAGTAGTGCATTACAATCAATCTTTTGTCTTGATCCTCTGATCAAGTGTAGTATCTTTGAATCCACCCATATATACGGAATCGAGTTCATGAGACACATGAAACCTTCCCTAACTTATGCTTTACTCGTCAAGGGATACTGAAATCCTTACCGCCCATTAAGTACATACCGAACAACCGAAGACATATCTCTCAAATTTTAAAATTTGGAATTGAGATAAAGCAGTGTAGAATTTTCTTCAGTAAAATAACTTTCTGGTAATTTTGAATTTACAAAGTTATATCTTCTCTGATGAAGCTTGAATTATTATAGATGGGTTTTAACACTCTTCTATAATGATTCCTCCACCCCCAGAGTAACCACCATCTCACAATGAGTCGGTGTGCATATCAGGACCACTAATGCAAAGTTCCCTAATAACATATACGTCACTTTTGTAAATCTTTCTTGATTGTCCCCTAATGTTCCCCATTTGATTACATCTCAGATGGCTCCCACTCAATAGCAGATGTCTGGTTAGAAACTTTTAACCTTTTACTATTGTTTCTGGGAACATCTCATTGTGACTTATTATCTTAAGCCGAAACTGTAAGTTTCTTTAAGATTAGTTCAACAACATAGCAGTCTAGTATTTGAAGTGAAAAATACTTGCTAGAGATTTAAGCAATCAAATCAAGATACCATAAAATGTTATGAGAAATAGACATCTTGAATCAGTCTTTCGAATAGACTATGCAAGAATTCTTCTATCTTATTCTCATAATTCTGATAAGTTATTTCTATCCATGTGAATGGTTAGACTTGTTTTTATCAGAGGTGTTCTTAAGTTCCTATCACAATTATCAACCAAACGAAGATGGGTAAAGAATTTTAATATTCTCCCACTCAACCAAGGTAATGTGAAACATTATCAAAGAACTTTAATGATATCAATAACTATTACAACAGTAAATCTAAACTGGAACATATAATCAAGATCAAGAATTTATTCTGATAATAGCTAATTTATTATATTATTTCCATGTTTAAAATTATGTGTCACAAAGGGTACTGTAGAATAAAATCCACCCCTAAGTTTATAGAGATTATGGTCCACCCCTAAAGGTTGTAAATCTCTAAGTGTGATAGAGAGTCTGTGGAGTTGAATATAATCCAGAGTTCATTAGATATAAAAAATCGTTTGAACTGCATATTATTCTTAACTTTTCTCCACCCCTATCAGATCAAAAGATCTTTTTATTAAACAAATTCTCAGATAATTGTTTTTGAAACCAACAATTATTCATAAACATAGAAATAACTTCTAGTGTTTATGTAGTAATAACTCTGTAAAGAGTTTAAATACTTTTGAATTTGCATCAATAATAAAAACACATACATATTCAAACATAATAAATATAATAATCGGTAATAGATAAAATAAAGAATTGAAGCTCAACTCATAAATTGCAATATAATTGAAAAAGATATTTTATTATAAACCAAAAAAATGTTTGCAATATTTATGAGAACCAAACAGGGAATTAAGATCCCAAACTTGAAATCCAAATTGTTTAAAAAAACTAAACAATTAATTCAAATGAAAGAGCTTCTTCTTTATTATAGACAATCTCCATCCACCATCCAGCTTTCTAATCCAACTCGTTAAGACAGCACCCGAGTTTAAGAAGCTTTAGCTATAAGAAGAATAATAAACAAGGTTAGTAGTCCAGAATTATTAATCCAAAAGGATAATAATTCACTAAAAACACATCAGTTTATAAAGAAAATACCTTGTTTCTTTGCGAGATACTTAGGACATTGGGATTTCCAATGGCCTTTCTCATTGCAGTAGAAACATTTTCCTTTTTGTGTATTGCCAGAAGCTCCAGCATTTTTGTTCCTAGCTGCATTCGCAGCTTGAGCTCGCTTCTTGGCATTTTTCCACTTCTTCTTATGATGGGATTTGGAAGTAGAAGCAACAAGTCCTTCAGGATTACTTGTCTTATTACCATTTCCAGAATTCTGAGGTTTATTCCCTCTTTTCTTGGGACCTCCAATCAAATTTTCATATGTCTGAAGGTCATTGACTAAAGTATGAAAGTCTTGTTCCTTCTTATTCATGACATAATTTGATGTGTAGGGCAGAAAATCTGGAGTCAAGCTATTCAAGATGAGACTCACTTGAGTAGTCTGATCCATTTCAGCACCATGATTCTGGGCTTCTTGGAAATAACTAGCCATCTGGAGAAGGTGATCACGCACATTCTGATGGGGTTCCATCCGTGCGTTGATGAATTTCTTAGTCGCGTCGAAACGAGACTGAATAGATGCCATACCGAATAGCTCAGTTAACTGCGTCATGATTTCTGCAGCCGTGACAGTGTTTGCAAACCTTGTTTTCAAGGTGTCAACCATGCTGGAAAGCATGAAGTAACGAGCTTTATTGTTAGCATTATGCCAACGCTCGAACTTCTCTTTTACAGCTTTGGTTGCATTGTCACTTGGCTGCTCAGGGGACGGCTCAGTCAACACAAACGAGGCACTTTCACCTATGAGAGCAATATGAATGTTCTCTCTCCACTTTGGGAAGTTAGACCCATTTAGCTTATTTTCAGTTAAGAGTGACAACATGGGATTTGACATTTCAATTCAGGATACTACAAGATAATACATAGATATCAGTTATGGTTTATCACAAAATCTCATTTAGAAATTATCAGCATACAGCAAGTAGGAATGACTTGAGAAAATACAAAAAAAAAATCAAACCTAAATAATTTCCAAGGTTTTCAACAAACTGATATCAGTGTCCCGTTTAGGCGAGAGTCAAAGCTATCATTCATTGAATAGAGTTGTCAGCTCATCTAGAATAGCAAACCTTCTAGCAACCTTTTATTCGATCGAAAAGAGAATCTGACGTTGTCCCGTTTAGGCGAGAGTCAAGGTCATTCTTATTTCATGAGCTTCTACCATTGTTTCATATATTTGTAAGTCTTATACAGTACCCACCATTAGGGTGGTTAATACTAATATAAAACACTTATAAACATACTTATCTTTCGAGATTAAACGGCGCTAACTTGCTAATGAACGTTCCTCCATTAGGGAGGATTACTCACTAAAACAATAGCTATGTAAAACCAACAATGGAGATCGAATATCTCAAAATAATAAAGCTCATTGTTTAAAATGTATTTTCTTCTATTATTTATTTATTTTAAATCTATATATATTTATTAAATTTTAAATTTAGAATAGAATCTAAATAAAATTTAATTTAATATTTGTAAAATTAAACTTAGATGGTTAAGAAAATAAAATGAATTATTTCCATCTTAGTGTTAATTTTCCAACAAATATTAAGAAAATTACTTAATTTAAGTTCTATTAATTTAAATTAATTTGCAACTCAAATTAAAATTCTCTACAAATATATATATTGTATTTCCAAAAATATACAATTTTCGAAATACATTTAAAATAAATCAAACTTTACTTAGAAAAAATATCTCAAGCAAAAATATTATCTATCTAGATTTTCTTGACTAATTAATCCAATTTCTAATAATATATTTCAGTTCCTTTATTTTAAATTAATCATTAAATGAAAAGATCATTGATTTAAGTTGATTCAAAATTAATTAAAATAATTAATTTACAACTTCAATCTATCTTTCAAGATAAATTCAAAATCATCTTGCATAATTAAATGCTATTTTGAAAAATGATTAATAAAATAAATAAAATATATTATGAAAATTATTCAAATTTAAGTTGTTATGGAAATACCCAACTTAAAATAATTTTCTTATTTAATTAAATATCATGAAAATATCAATATCCAAGTGTCATTATGAAAATCAGCTTAGACATTTAATTTTCAATTTAATTAAATGTATTAAATTCAGGAAATAAATAATTAAGTATAGAGAAGGCTTAATCATTAATTTCCAATTTAATACAAGGAAAAATATCCTTAATTGAATTGTACCAAAATTAATTATTAACCAATTAATTTCACAATCAATGATATTTTCCTAGATTAGAAATAATAATTAGTATGGAAATAACTATCTAGAAAATATCTCAATTCTACTAAGTATCTTTTCAAGATCTGGAAAATATCTGATTTAAGTTATTATAGAAAGAATCTATAATTTACAAACTTAAAATTTTCCAAATATCATTTAATTAAATATCAAAATTAGGTGGTGAATACCTAATTTAAAGATATTCCCTTTTCAAGTTTAAAACCAACTTAAAATAATATCTTCTAAGAATCTTCAATAACTAATTCCTAGAATTCCTCAGCTTAATATTATTATCAAAATATATTCAAATTTAAGTTATTATGAAAAAATAGTAATTACTAATTCATAACTTAAATAAGAATATTTAATGAAATAATAAAAATAAGTTCCAGAAAGAATCTAGTTAGTTAAAATTCTTTATTTAATTAAAAACAAGAAAAATACAAATAGTTTATCCAGAAATGAAATTCATTAAACTATGTTTTTCTTAAATTAATTTCGAAGAAATTAATTATGTTGCTATTCAATTTTTATTAGGTCAAACTAATATAATTAACCTAGCACAGTTATCCAAATCAGGCAAATGGGCCTTCACAATTGGGGTTGTTCATGTGAGGGGGAGCTGGGTCCAGTATGTCGCACCCACTTCTAAGGCTCCCAACTCTCACACAAGGCCCAAAAGAGAGGAATTTAACCTTAAAATGAACAACTGTTATTAATTGAATAGGCCCATTAACTAAATGAGCCTAAATAAAATCTATCAGGTTATGACATTTTATTTAGCAACAACAACCTATATGTATCTATAATAGAAATTAAACATATAGGCTCAAACAGGCACACAGATTTGGATGGATCCTATCATGTTACTAGGTCATACACAGATGAAAGAAGTTTGTAAAAATTACCTGTTACAAATTATCAACTTGATCTATCATCAATTGAACCATGGGTTAAAATCAGATCATTTGATCTGTCAACAAGTTAACCCTGGCAATTTAGATCAAGTAATAATAGGTTTTAGAAAAACTTACAAACAATCTAAAACACATACTCCTGCAACAAGGTTAGATCTGGATAATTGGATGTAGGATTTATTTAATTTTAAATCTATATTTCGAAAAATAATATTAAATTAAACCTACCATTTTGAAAAATTAGGTTTTGGGTAACCTAAATGCATTTCAAAATTAAATTGTTAACTTTCCTTTTAAATTTCATGTTATTTAATAAATTAAATAATAAAATGGAAAATGGTAAATACATACCCTTTTCTTATTTTACAATTTAATTTAATTGAAAAATAACAAAATTTAAAAGTTAACAAAAATACCTTATTTCCTCTTTTAAAATTATCATGATTATTATGATCTTATTTTAATTAAGGTCAAGTTACCAAAAAAAATTAATATCTGACCTTAAAAAAAATAAAATAATCAAATTTTAAAAAGAAATAAGAAAAGAGGTAAGCAAAACTTGATTTTTCCCATTTTCAAAATCAAATTGCACTAATATCTAAAATTAATTTTAAAAATTAAAATTAATTTATTTCTGATAATTAGATTTGAAATTTGAAAAACAAAAATCAATTTACAAAACTACACAAAAAATCGGAATTTAATTCCATGAAATAGCATGAAAAATCGAAAAAAACGAAGAAAATAGCACACTGTACGGATGGTATGCGTTGCATACCATCCGCGCGCGCAGGGGAGGAGATCAGCCGAGGTTCCTCGGCGCAGGGAGGCTGCCAGCAGCCCTTCCGCGCACGTGGGTAGGGTGATCACCACCCAGATTTTTCCCGATTTTCAAAAATTCATAACTAATTCAAATTAAATCGAAATCGAGTTCTGTAAAAAAGTAAATTGCTTAGAATTTTCCAAACTATCCAATAAAAATAATTGCAGATACAGACAATCAATTATTTTTCCCAGAATTCACAAACATCAATCAAACGTCAATATGACACAACATGAAACCATCCAAATCACAAAGCAAATCGTTTTAAGTCCAAATTTCTTGCAAGCAAATCATTACCATGGCTCTGATGCCAGTTGTTGGAATTATATATATCCAGGATCTTAGATCTATTTGCAAGTATGTTGATTTAACAACCTAATATTGAACTTATAAAACGATGAACTAAACACATAAAAGTTAAGAATAACTTACAGTGATTGCAGCGGAATTCATGTCTCCTTCCACTCAGATCTCTAACCCTTGATTCCTGTCTGTAGCAGAGTATAATCAAGATCTGAGCCCGAAAGTTCTTCAGTTGGATGTGATCTTTCACAGTCTTCCAAACTATGATGAGATACTGAATGATGTGAGTGGGCACTTCTCTCTCACTAGGGATTTCGAAATCTCTCTCTGTTTTTCTCTCTTGATTTCGTGTGACACACTTTGCAAAGCAAAGTTTTCTCAAGCAAACTCCTGTATACAAAGAGAGGAGAGGGGCTGCTATATATAGGAAAAGGGAAGATCACAACTTTCCAAATAAACAGTTTCCTCTTTTACTGTGTAATTGAATAACTGCCTTATTTAGTGTGATTCACCACTTTCCTATTTAGGCTAGGCTTTGATTAGCAATTAAATGACAAATTAAATTGAAAAATAATAATTGGGAAAAGGCAATGATGTGGCCGGCCATGGTGTGAATGGGCCTCACATTGATTTTGCAGTTTCCTCAATTTTATTTCTATTTCTCCAAAAATGTCATTTTTTCAATTCTAATCATTTAAATGCCAAAACCAATTATTTAATAACTAAAATAGATTATTAAATAATATTGCCATTTAAAATTAATTATTAATTTAGACATGCAAAGTCTCATAATTAATAATTAAACCTAGAAACCCTCTTATTTACAATTTCATCCCTAAACTGTGAGAATTCACAAATTAGACATAGTCTAACTTTTAGAATTATAATTGATTAATCGTAAATCAATTATAGAGTCCTACAAACAGTATAATCTCAACTAGAATGGGGACCATGGATCTATATTCTGAGCTTCCAATAAGTTGAATCGATTTAACAAGTAAATCCCTAACTTATTAATTCCTCGTTGAATCCACTCTTAGAACTTGGAATTGCACTCTCAGACTTATATAGAGCATATCATATGTTTCACGATATCAATAGGCTATCTCATTTAACCATTGTTATAATCTTAATGTGATTTAGAGATCCTCTATATAGATGATTTACATCGAGACGGGACCAATTTACCGTTTACACCCCTCAATGTATTTTGCCCATTTGAACACTTAGTTACCTGTAAATGATGTTTTAGTGATCTAATATATAGTCACTGAAACAAGAGCTCATCCATTTACTTCTATTTAACTAAGCTCAAAAGGAATCATCACTTTACTTCTATACACCAGTAGAAGCTATAGATTTCCATATTTATGTTTAGCACTCCCTATTCAGTTATGCTATCATGTTCCCAAAATATATGTATTATCCTGACTCAAAACAGGCTTTAACTAATAAATCAAAGAACAAGAATAGCACTCCTGAGATTGAGCCTAAGCATATCAGGATTTAGATTCTCTTAATCTAAGATCAACTTCTGACATTGACTTGGAAAGATACAACGGTAAGTTTACAATATCTTTAACCAAGTTCAATATCGGTCCAGTCCAATGCATACTCCATGCATTCGAAACCAGTATACTTTGCCAATGTTCTGGAAAGAACATAACACTTACTCCAAGTGTAAGTATACTTCATCGCTGATTATCACATCAGTGTAAATCCAAAACACTGATGAACAGGGACCAAATCTTTTGAATCATATAATCACAATCACATTCCACTGTATTGACGATACTGTAATTGTGAATAACTATATGTTCTGGATTTAACTAATTTTGTGCACATATCAAGTATATGTATTAAACCATAAACATGTAACATACATGTAAACATACTTCACTTCTAAATTGATAACTAATCAGATTGTAATGAGTTTTATTTAGGGCATAAAACCCAACAGGAAGCTCATAAGATAGATTGCCTTGACTCTCGCCTAAACGGGACAACGCTGAATTCCAATCTTGATCGAATAAAAGGTTGCTAGAATGTTTAACATTTTAGACGAGCTGACAACTCTATTCAATGAATGGTAGCTTTGACTCTCGCCTAAACGGGACACTGATATCATGTAACACCCTAACTAACTTAGGCGTATTACGTGATTTTTAAACGTACTGTGCAGCTCGTTGCTAATCAACGAGGTTTATGGAAAAACGTGATTAATTAAAATTTTGCTTTTTAATTAAACTTATAAAACAATATTACAAAAGACTCGGGATCCCGATTATAAAATCATTTACAAAAAGATTTAACTGATTAACTGTTACATAAAATAAAAGTCGTCTAACGACCAGTTACAAAAATCAGCCTCGCTGTCCCGATGATCGTACGCTCCAGGCCTAACCGCCCCGACATGTACAATCTTCACAAGCTCGCTCACGGTCCATCAGCTTTAGCCTTGCCTTTACCTACACATAAACGTAGAACTGTGAGTCGACAGACTCAGTAAGAAAAGCATAATAATACTCATACATAATTCTAACTGCCGTGTCCAACACGATACTGAGTCCCGCTACTGCCATGTCCAACATGGTACTGAGCCACTACTGCCATGTCCAACATGGTACTGAGTTCTGAACGTTCATAGGGACGGTACTATTGACACGTAACAACCTGATCGGTCGAACCGGTCATACTCCGGCAACTGGTCATACTCCAGCCTGTACCAACGTGTTACTATATCCTCCTGATCGGTCGAACCGGTCATACTCCGGCTGCTGGTCATACTCCGGCTGTACCGACGGGATACGTCAATAGCACGGAACCACCAACCAAGTGTCGGCTGATCGGTCAAACCGGTCATACTCCTGGCCTTGGTCATACTCCAGCCTGTACCGACGTGACAGGGTTGGATGGTTCGAAGCCAACATACAACTAATGTAATCTAATAGGCTTCCTACATGCACGCTAAACATGTAATCTACATATGCATACTGTTATACTAATCTTACCTGGATTCCGAATTCGGTGTGCCGGTCAACCTGACTGGAACTGAAGCTGAGCGGCGGATTACTGGCTCCTAAACCATAAAAATCACAACGCTATAAGTGACACGCTAAATCACTTCCCGGGGACTAAAACTAGGAACTAAAAGTTTCCCTATCGATAAAAAGCATGGCAATACCCCCTAAAACATAAAAACGAGGAAAACTAGGGTCCCTGAATTTTCCACAATAGGTAGACCAGGTTGCCCAACCGGAATTCCGGTTGGAAAATTCAGAACCCTCATCCGAATTCCGGATGCACAACCGAATTCCGGTTCCTCGCGAGCACGACAAACCCAAATTTTCATAACTCGACCAATTCAACCCCAAATCACCTCAAACTTTCCAGACCTGTTCTATACCTTCCCTAGAACATTTCTAAGGCCTCAAAACCACCCAGAAAACACATAAACAAAAATCACCATTGGAGCTCAAGCTTTGAGTTCTAAACTCAAACTTGAGCAAATCCACCTAACAAGCAATCAAACCAACTTAATTCTACATAATCAAGCTTAGACTGACCTCTGGAAACTCAAGCAAACATCCTCAACATCACAGCAACAAAATATAACCTTTTCTCTCAAAAATCACATATTTTTACATAGAAACTTAAAGCTTTGCACAACCTATCTAACATGCTTTCAAAACAGCTTATTTAACTTCAATTAACATGCTTTAAACCACATAATTTAACAACAAAATCACAGCAGCAACAGCAATCAAAAATCATGCATGCATCACCAATTTCATCATTTTTTTTTCCAATAAATTAAAGAGAGAAAGCTAGGGATCACATACCACAAACAAGAGTTCACAAATATAGGTTGAATCAAGCTTGAAAAACCCAGCCTTTGAATCCCAAAACCCAGCCGAAATGGAGAGGAAAAGAGAGCTTTTCATTTGAAATTTTCTTTCTTTTCTAACTTATGATTTTTTTTTGATGTAAAATGAAAAATGATTAAATGACACCTAGCATAACACTTTCAGCCAAATAATACTCAAATAAATAATTATTTTTCAAATAATAAACTCACATAAAACAAAACACTAATGGGGCAAAAAGACCATTTTGCCCCCCCACCATAAAATCACATAAATCATACTAGAGGGGTATTTTTGGGAAATTCTAAATTCCCGGCCATTCCCGACATTCCCAATGTCTAAAACCCGTCCCCAAACTACTAACATACTAAGTTGTGATTTCTACTGAGCCAAACGCCGAGTTCCAAAATACCGGGCACCGGAAATGCAACATGTGAAAACTACTGAATAACATAACCATGCATTTCTGAATTCCATAAATAACAGTATAATAAATTATTTAAATAGCTATAAATAATTTCATAATTAATCATAAACAACTGCTAATTTCCAAATTAACTATGCGGGCTTTACAACTATCCCCCCCTTAAAAGGATTTCGTCCCCGAAATCTAACCTGAATAACTCTGGATATTGAGCTCTCATATCTGACTCTAGCTCCCAGGTGGCTTCTTCCACCTTACTGTTTCTCCAGAGAACCTTGACCAATGTTATGGTCTTATTCCGAAGGACTTTATCCTTTCTATCCAGGATCTGCACTGGCTGTTCCTCATAAGTCATATCTGGCTGAAGCTGAAGACTCTCATAACTGAGTATATGAGAGGGGTCTGAAACGTATTTTCTCAACATCGAGACATGGAATACGTTGTGAACTGCTGATAAGGCTGGAGGCAATGCTAACCGATATGCCACTTGACCTATCTTCTCGAGAATCGCGAAAGGTCCTGTAAATCTGGGGCATAACTTGCCTCTTTTCCCGAAACGTTTAATCCCCTTCATCGGAGATACCCGTAAAAACACATGTTCCCCTACTTGGAACTCAACATCTTTGCGTTTCGGATCTGCGTAACTCTTCTGTCTGCTCTGTGAGGCAAGCATTCTAGCTTTTATCTTCTCTATCGCCTCATTGGTCCGCTGAACTGACTCTGGACCTAGGTATTTCCTCTCCCCTGTCTCATCCCAGTGGATAGGGGATCTACACTTTCTACCGTACAACAGTTCATAGGGAGCCATCCCTATCGTACTCTGATAACTGTTGTTGTAAGAAAATTCTATCAACGGTAGATATTTATTCCATGAGCCTTCAAAGTCCATAATACAGGCTCTCAACATGTCCTCCAATATCTGAATTGTCCTTTCAGAATGACCATCTGTCTGAGGATGGAATGCTGTACTGAATTTCAGCTTGGTACCCATTGCCTGTTGCAAACTTTGCCAAAATTTGGAGGTGAACTTCGGATCCCTGTCCGAAACTATAGACTTCGGTACCCTGTGAAGTCTCACTATTTCTCTGACATATAACTCTGCCAACTGATCCACTGTAAATGTTGTTCTAACCGGCAGAAGATGAGCAGATTTCGTAAATCGACCCACCACTACCCAGATGGAATCAAATAAACTCGTGGTCCTAGGTAACCCGACCACAAAATCCATCGTAATATCCTCCCATTTCCATTCTGGTAGGGTTAGAGGCTGCACCAACCCTGCTGGTCTCTGATGTTCAGCCTTAATCTGCTGACAAGTGAGGCATCTCGATACGAATTCTACCAAATTCTTCTTCATACCGCTCCACCAGAAGTACGGTTTCAAATCTTGGTGCATCTTAGTGGTGCCGGGATGCAGAGAATATGGGGTAGAATAAGCCTCCTCAAAGATCTCATTTCTAAGTTCCACACTGTTCGGAACACAAACCCTGGCTTTATACAAAAGCATCCCACTGTCTGACACTGAAAAGTCCTTGGCTTGACCAGCCAATACCTCATCTCGGATTTTCACTAACTCCGGATCTGTCATCTGAGCGACTTTTATTCTTTCCAATAGATCAGATTGCAGCGTCAAGTTGTGAAGCTGACCTACCACAAACTCAATGCTGGATCTAACCATATCCTCTGCTAGCTGAGGTGAGATCTGAATCATATTAGCTACTTGCCCGGGACCCTTTCTGCTCAGGGCATCAGCCACTACATTGGCTTTTCCGGGATGATAGAGGATCTCACAATCATAATCCTTCACTAATTCCAACCAACGCCTTTGTCTCATATTCAAATCTTTCTGAGTAAAGAAATACTTGAGACTTTTATGGTCGGTATAGATCTCACACTTCTCCCCATACAGGTAATGCCGCCAAATCTTCAGTGCAAAAACCTCTGCTGCCAATTCTAGATCATGAGTCGGGTATCGCTGTTCATAATCCTTTAACTGACGGGAGGCATAAGCGATGACCCGATCGGCTTGCATCAACACACACCCCAAACCCTGTTTGGATGCGTCACAGTAGACTACGAACTTTTCCTTGTCCGAAGGCAAAGCTAGCACCGGAGCCGTAATCAACCTCTGCTTTAGCTCCTGAAAGCTAGCTTCGCACTTATCTGACCAGATAAATCGCTGATTCTTCTTTGTAAGCTCGGTTAGGGGCATTGAAATTTTGGAGAACCCCTCCACGAACCTACGGTAGTACCCAGCTAATCCCAAGAAGCTTCTGATCTCTGTCACTGTCTTCGGTCTCGGCCAATCCCTGACGGATTCAATCTTCCCGGGATCCACCTTGATCCCATCTTTACTCACAATGTGCCCTAGGAAGGACACCTGAGATAACCAGAACTCACATTTCTTGAACTTGGCGTAAAGCTTATGTTCTTGAAGTCGTTGCAGTACCATTTGAAGATGTAACTCATGCTCCTCTTCTGATTGAGAGTACACGAGGATGTCGTCGATAAACACAATCACACAGATATCGAGGAAATCCTTGAATACTCTATTCATCAGGTCCATGAATGCTGCAGGAGCATTGGTTAGTCCGAATGACATAACCAGAAACTCGTAATGTCCATACCTAGTGCGGAAAGCCGTCTTCGGAATGTCCTCCTCTCGGATTCTCAACTGATGATAACCCGAACAGAGATCAATCTTAGAAAAGACCGTCTTCCCCTGAAGCTGATCGAACAAGTCATCGATCCTAGGTAATGGGTATTTATTCTTCACCGTCAGCTTGTTCAACTCCCTGTAGTCGATGCACATCCTCATAGATCCCTCCCTCTTCTTGACGAACAAAACCGGGCCTCTCCAGGGTGACACACTGGGCCGAATGAACCCTATGTCAAGCAACCCTTGGAGCTGAATCTTTAATTCCTTAAGTTCAGCTGGAGCCATCCTATACGGGGCTTTGGAAACCGGATCCACCCCTGGTGCCAAGTCAATCACGAAATCAATCTCCCGCTGAGGTGGTAACCCTGGAAGTTCTTCGGGAAAAACGTCCAAAATTTTTCGAACCATTCTGATGTCTTCTGGCCGAATGGTATCTGGCCGAGTGGTGTCCACCACCACGGCCAGAAACCCTAAGCAACCGCCGTGTAACAATTCTCTCGCTGACATAGCCGAGATCACCGGGATCCGAGATCCCTGAATTGAACCCACAAATACAAACGGTTCTTCACTTTCCGATTGGAAGACCACCATTTTCCTTTTACAATCAATGCTCACCGAATATTTAGATAGGAAATCCATTCCTAAAATAATATCGGATTCGACTAAACTCATCTCTATCAGATCAACACTTAAATCTCTACCATTTATCCTGATCGGCATAGATCTAATCCGCCTATTGGAGATAACCAATTCTCCGCCAGGTAACAGGGTTCCAAACCCTGATTCATATCTATCATAGGGTCTACCCAATTTACTAGAGGTTCTAGCAGCCACACAAAAACAACCTTGACCCAAGCACTCACCCGGAGAATGCCTCTTACTAATAATACACTCCAGTAGAAATGACGGGTCCTAACACTACCCTGACGGTCGTCTTGATTCTGGTTCCCTCGGAACCTCTTGTTCTGCCTCGAGCCACCAGATGCAGTGGATGATTCCTCCTCCAGTCCATGGCCGAACCACTACCTCCCCTGCTGAAACCTGACGCAGGAGGGAGTAGGAGCCCCGCCACATTCCGGAGTCCTAACTGATTCCACATACATCTAACTGCGCCCTCAGCTCACCATGCTTTCTCCGCCATCTCAGCATAGATGGTCTTATCGTCGGTAGTGATCATAAGGTCGTACTTGATCTTCACATTAAGTCCATCCCGATATTTTTCTTTCTTACTGAAATTGGTTGGCACAAATCCCGAGGCTAACCTCGCCAACCGGCTGAACTGAGTAATATATTCCGTCATGCTCATATTCTCTCGCTGGGTCAGGTGGGCGAACTCTTTCCTCTTGGCGCTTATGACCGCCTCGTTATAACATTTAACGTTGAAGAGTTCCTAAAACCTTTCCCAGGTCATAGAGATGACGTCATGGATCTGAGACACCATGTCCCACCAGACCAGAGCGTCTTCTTAAAACTGAAAAGTGGCACTCACCACTCTGTCGTTCCCGGTGACACCCATAAAGTTCAGAATCTTGGTGGTCACCGTCAGCCACTGCTCGGCTTTCATTACGTCCGGACCTCCCAGGAAAACTGGAGGTGCTTGCTTCCGGAACCGCTCGTACAAAGGTTCCAATCTATGGGCCGCCACCACTATCTCGGCACAGGCGGCGGGCAGGTGCCACTGGAACTACGGGCACTGGAACAGCGGGAGCACCCTGCTGTCTCAACCTCTGAATCTCGAGATCTTGCTCTTCTATCCGGGCTTGCATTTCCGCAAACCGTAACTTCCCAATTCGGGCTCCCTGATCGGCTGGGGGAGCCTGGGCAGCCTGTGGCGGGTTCTCATCACCCCGGCCACGAGCCCTGCCTCGGGGACCTCTACCTCGGCCCCAAAACACTTGAGGGGAACTGAGCTCCTCGACCTTGATCTGACCCGACTGAGATGCCCTGACTCCTAATATTTCGTCTGGCGTCCATCTAGTCTGAACCGCCTCGAAATCCTGAGTTGGCACTTCAGGTCACGATCATCGAGAGCTTACTAACGCCGCTTAATTTGGAAATTATAAACGAAACATGCGCCTATTCTACTATCAGGCTACTAACATGCTTCCTAACAGGCTTTTCTTTTTCATAACTGAATAAAATAAACTACTAAAGCGATAAAGGCTTACTGAACCGTGAACCGAGCTAACTGTTGATGATGATTGTACATGTCGTGACGATCTTCGGAAGACAACCTGGCGGCTCTGATACCAAATTGTAACACCCTAACTAACTTAGGCGTATTACGTGATTTTTAAACGTACTGTGCAGCTCGTTGCTAATCAACGAGGTTTATGGAAAAACGTGATTAATTAAAATTTTGCTTTTTAATTAAACTTATAAAACAATATTACAAAAGACTCGGGATCCCGATTATAAAATCATTTACAAAAAGATTTAACTGATTAACTGTTACATAAAATAAAAGTCGTCTAACGACCAGTTACAAAAATCAGCCTCGCTGTCCCGATGATCGTACGCTCCAGGCCTAACCGCCCCGACATGTACAATCTTCACAAGCTCGCTCACGGTCCATCAGCTTTAGCCTTGCCTTTACCTACACATAAACGTAGAACTGTGAGTCGACAGACTCAGTAAGAAAAGCATAATAATACTCATACATAATTCTAACTGCCGTGTCCAACACGATGCCGAGTCCCGCATCTTGCCATGTCCAACATGGTGCGAGCCACTTCTTGCCATGTCCAACATGGTGCCGAGTTACGAACGTTCATAGGGACGGTACTATTGACACGTAACAACACGATCGGTCAAGCCGGTCATACTCATTTCTTGGTCATACTCCGGCTGTACCAACGTATTACTATATCCTCCCGATCGGTCGAGCCGGTCATACTCATTCTTGGTCATACTCCGGCTGTACCGACGGGATACGTCAATAGCACGGAACCACCAACCAAGTGTCACTGATCGGTCAAGCCGGTCATACTCATTCTTGGTCATACTCCGGCTGTACCGAGCGTGACGGGGTTGGATGGTTCGAAGCCAACATACAACTAATGTACTCTAATAGGCTTCCTACATGCACGCTAAACAGGTAATCTACATATGCATCTTGTTATACTAATCTTACACGGATTCCGAATTCGGTGTGCGGTCAACCCGATCGGCCGAAGCCGAGCGGCGGACATCGGCTCCTAAACCATAAAAATCACAACGCTATAAGTGACACGCTAAATCACTTCCCGGGGACTAAAACTAGGAACTAAAAGTTTCCCTATCGATAAAAAGCATGGCAATACCCCCTAAAACATAAAAACGAGGAAAACTAGGGTCCCTGAATTTTCCCCAACCGGTAGACCGGTTGCCCAACCGGAATTCCGGTTCTGGAAAATTCAGAACCCTCATCCGAATTACGGATGCACAACCGAATTAGGTTCCTCGCAGGCAGCAAACCCAAATTTTCATAACTCGACCAATTCAACCCCAAATCACCTCAAACTTTCCAGACCTGTTCTATACCTTCCCTAGAACATTTCTAAGGCCTCAAAACCACCCAGAAAACACATAAACAAAAATCACCATTGGAGCTCAAGCTTTGAGTTCTAAACTCAAACTTGAGCAAATCCACCTAACAAGCAATCAAACCAACTTAATTCTACATAATCAAGCTTAGACTGACCTCTGGAAACTCAAGCAAACATCCTCAACATCACAGCAACAAAATATAACCTTTTCTCTCAAAAATCACATATTTTTACATAGAAACTTAAAGCTTTGCACAACCTATCTAACATGCTTTCAAAACAGCTTATTTAACTTCAATTAACATGCTTTAAACCACATAATTTAACAACAAAATCACAAAGAAGAATAAAGAATCAAAAATCATGCATGCATCACCAATTTCATCATTTTTTTTTCCAATAAATTAAAGAGAGAAAGCTAGGGATCACATACCACAAACAAGAGTTCACAAATATAGGTTGAATCAAGCTTGAAAAACCCAGCCTTTGAATCCCAAAACCCAGCCGAAATGGAGAGGAAAAGAGAGCTTTTCATTTGAAATTTTCTTTCTTTTCTAACTTATGATTTTTTTTGATGTAAAATGAAAAATGATTAAATGACACCTAGCATAACACTTTCAGCCAAATAATACTCAAATAAATAATTATTTTTCAAATAATAAACTCACATAAAACAAAACACTAATGGGGCAAAAAGACCATTTTGCCCCCCCACCATAAAATCACATAAATCATACTAGAGGGGTATTTTTGGGAAATTCTAAATTCCCGGCCATTCCCGACATTCCCAATGTCTAAAACCCGTCCCCAAACTACTAACATACTAAGTTGTGATTTCTACTGAGCCAAACGCCGAGTTCCAAAATACCGGGCACCGGAAATGCAACATGTGAAAACTACTGGATAACATAACCATGCATTTCTGAATTCCATAAATAACAGTATAATAAATTATTTAAATAGCTATAAATAATTTCATAATTAATCATAAACAACTGCTAATTTCCAAATTAACTATGCGGGCTTTACATATCAGTTTGTTGAAAACCTTTGAAATTATTTAGGATTATAAGTTTTAGTATTTTCACTTGTCATTCCTACTTGCTATATGCTTATAATTTCTGAATTGTGTATGAATTTATATTGAACCATGTTATTTTCTGTTATTAAGTTGTAGTTTAATTTCGAATCTTCATTGTTGGTCTAACTTGGCTTGTTTATCTAATGAGATAAATCCCTAGTGGATTTTCACCATTAGACATACATAATAGTGTTAGATCTCGAAAGATAAATATTGTATATGCGACATCTAGCTGTTTATCAATTGATGACACCTTAGACTAGTATTTTTACGATATGAAACAAGAAGATTGTATAAATAAGATTACTTTGACTTTCGCTAATCGAAGCATCGTTGGATTCTTATTTTAAACGAAATTATCCTAATTCCTCTTAGCTTATTCATTTCGAATTAGCTTTAAAAACATATCATTGGATGAATGGTCTATAAATCATTTCATGTCATTTTATATGACGCATATGATTATAATCCCGAAATTCTATTCCCAATTGATATAAATCCTCAATCTTAGAAATCTCCTACTTGTATGGGCAAATCTGACTTAGAGTTTAAATAGTAGTGGTGGTCCAAGAAAGAATTACTCATGATATTTGGTTGAATTTAAGTCTTTGACTTTAATTTTAGAATCCAAACAGAAATTTTCTTATATTTCTAATTCCAGATACAATACAGTTACACTTTCTCAAGTGTTTAATATCCATCTTTTATTAATGGATTTAAACTGTATGGAATATGAGTTAGGTATTCTGTGACCAGGATCCACTTGAAGTATTCTAAGAACTCTTTGATGTAACTAAACCTATGTCATCATAGACACTACCACATTTTTTTTAATCTATGGCATTTGTATCTTGTTCATAGTGGATTTGACAAGATCAATCTCTGCAAAGAGTTAATATGCCTATATCCAGTGAAAGTAAGTTCATCTCATTCGCAGATGGATGCACATTCAGGGGTGGATATGAGTTTTTCGTTGTATTCTTAAAACAATAACTCTAGATTATACCTTAAGCAAAGAAATTTGAAATATTTAAAATTTCATTAATTTCTAGCAATGGTTAAAACCATTAAGGTAAGTGGTTAAAGATCTTGCGAACTGATAGGGGTGGAGAAATAGTTAGTAGATATGCAGTTCAAAGATCATTAATTTGATTTTTGAATTATATCCAAACTTACCTCCCCAGAAATTTCGATTTGCACATTGATGATTAGTTACTAGTCGTTGCCTAATTCCTTCTATGGTAATACAATTTCAGAATGATGTAATGGTTGTATACTTAATGTAAATCATTACTAGATTCATGGATGACCTAATCAAAATCTTAAGAAAAGCTAGAACTGTTAACCATGGTTTGTTAGCTATTCTAAGTGATTAGGGGTGGACCATCCCATAGTCAATAGATAAGAAAGTGTTTGTTCAAACAAATACTACTTTTCTAAGATAATGACTAAGTCTGAAAACAAGTAGCAAATAAAGGAGATATTTAATTCTTGATTCCAAAAAGTGTTCTATCATCTTATATAACATATGATGATCCCACTGCCTCTGTTGTCTTGTCACAACCAAAGAGGTTAATACCATTTAGTTTTCTTCGACATAATTCACGGTACCTTGTCGTAGTGGGAGAGTTTCTAGGAACTCACCTTCTTATGACTTGGGAGACACTAGTGATTAAAATCCATTGTGAGTATTAAACAAGTAATGGATTGTCAAGATAAGAAACTAAGAAGAAAGCCAATAGAACTATGGTTTAATCCATTCACATGGAATAACCTAAAGTTTTCTATTACAAGGACATAAAAGGAAATTTTAGTTTATATGTCTATTCAATGGACTTAACAAACTTCCTGTTCCTAGTATTTATAGGTTTGAGTTTATCTAAACCTATGGCTTGTGGTATACCTGGTAATTACTTACTCTAATGCAAGCAACTTACTTTAGTAAGATGCTGAAGCATTTTCTTTCTAATGGAAATCTATAGAAGCTTCACAACTTCTTAGGTATAGATTTTATTTATCTAAGGAAAAGTTTCAACTATTCCAGAAAAGATAAAGCCATGAAAGAATTTCTTATATCAACAGTGAGAGGTCTTAAATATGCTTTTGTATGCCTTAGACCAGACACCTACTGTTGAGTGGGAGTAATGAGTAGGTATCAGATTAATCCAGAAGAAGAACATTGGAAGACAATCAAGTAAATCTTAAGATTAAGAAGAGGAACTATATGTTAGTCTATAAGGGTGTGTTTAAAACTCTTAGACTACACCATATCAGATTTCGAAATTTGCCTATGTGTTAGTAAATCTTTCTGATAAGATGGTGGTTACTCTGGGGGTGGAATAGTGATTTTGGAGAAGTGTAAAAACCTATCTGAAGTCTCTAGGTCTACCAGAGAGAGACTGAATGTTAAGGTTGCAGGAAAGGTACTTATTCAGTCTAAGGATAGTTCTATACATCTTTGGCATCATTCCAAATTGCCTTAAACTACTAGTGTTAATTTCCTGATTAACCAAAAGTAGTTGCCAAAGATATAGAATCCAGTATCCCAAGAGAGTAGACATATAGAGAGGAATTTCACATTATCAATGATTTTGTGATTAAAGGAAGAGTAATAGTGGAGAAAAGGTTGTGGTTAATTCAACCTTTCAGATCTTATTACGAGGAGTTTACTACTACTACACTTGATTTGTATATCAAGGTGTTGAGATTATTTGAAACGCACTTTTTGTTTTATATTAGTGCAAGTGGGAGTTTGTTGGGTTTTATGCCCTAAATAAAACTTATTTCAATATTATCAGATTTACTTATTAATATAGATCAGAAATAACATTTAATGTTGCATGGTTCACATGATTTATTTCATGATTATATGTACATAATGTATAAATTCATCTGAAACCCTTTTCACATACTTGATCCTGTTTATTGTGCCGTCAACACATTAGAAAGTAAACATGACTATGTGAATAAAGTTTTCCTAGATTTATCAGACACAGGGTTTTACTGATATGATAATCTACAACAGAGTTTACTTGCATTTGGAGAAGTGCTATGTTCTTTCCAGAACATTGGTTAAAGTAAAGCTCAGGTTGGATGCATGGAGTATGCATCGGAAGGGACCGATATTGAACTTTGACTTAGATTTATTAAACTTACCGTAAAATCTATTCAAGTCAATATCGCCTAGTTGATCCTAGATCAAATGTTCTTAATCCTGTTATGATTAGGCTCAATCTTGAAAGGCTATTCGTGTTCTTTGATTTGTTAGTTAAGTCTACTTTTAGGTCAGGGTGATACGTACATTTTGGGAACACGGTAGTGCAATTGAGTGGGAGCGCTAGCATAAACATGGAATCTATAGCTTCTATCTGGCGAATAGTAAGCAAAGGATGATCTCCTTCGAGCTTGACCAAACGAACATAAATGGTGGAGTACTCATTTCACATAAGCTGAAATATCATTTATACGGGGTCAAGTGTTTTAAGGAATAAATACATTATAGGGTGTAACGGTAATCTAGTCCCTTTACAGTGTAGATCATTCATATAGAGGATCATTGATCACATTAGGATTATAACAATGGATCACTAATGATGTGTCTATATGGTGGAACATATAGAGCATTCTATATACTGAGAGTGCAATTCTAAGTTCTATGCGTGGATTCAACGAAGAATTAATAAGTTGGTGAATTTTAGTGCTAAATTCTTGATCTACTTATTGGAAGCTCGGTTATATAGACCCATGGTCCCCCCACTAGTTGAGATAATATTGCTTGTAAGACTCATGTAATTGGTTTTGATTAATCAATTATAATTCTCAAATTAGACTATGTCTATTTGTGAATTTTTCACTAAGTAAGGGCGAAATTGTAAAGAAAGAGTTTATAGCGGCATATTTGTTAAGGGGAGTTCTATTTACACCCCACAAAATAATAAGTACACCCCATTATTAAAAAAATTATAAACTTAAATAATTTTTAAAAATTACTCTTAATATTTTTTTAAAAAAAATTTCTCACATTATTTTATGTTAATTTCAATACTTATTTTGATTTTATTTTCATAATTTTTTTTAACTCATGTATATTTTTTTTTAATTTTTCTAAGAAAATTTCATATAATTTTTTATTTTAATTTTTTTCTCATAATATTTAAAATATAATTTATTTTTGTTTGATAGGTATATTTTTAAGAATATGAATTGGAAAAAAAAAAGTTTAAAAAAATTAGTATAATTAAAGATATAAATTTTATATAAAATAAAAATTATTAAAATGGGGTGGCTTTAGAAAATTTTGGGGTGTAAATAAAATTTCCCATTTGTTAATTATGATACTTTGTATGGTTTAATTAATAAATATGATAAATGACAATATTATTTAATAATTATTTATAGTTATTAAATAGTTAAAATTGGCATTTAAATGGTTGAATTAGGAAATTGGCATTTAAAATTAATACCACATAAAATTTTACATAAAATATAATTTAATATAATATTATAAAATGTAATATACCCTCTAATATTCGGCTGATCACACTCACACTTACTATCATACCTCATAATAGATTGTGTTCTTAAATTTTATTCACTTATAAAAAATGAATTCAAATTCTAATTTATTTTTAAATAAAATACGTTTATTACATGATATTTATTTTTTTTTAAAAAAAAAAAAATCATATTTTTACATATAAAAATTCATAAATTAATATTAACTTTTTGCTGATTTTTATAACAACCGTGCACTAGAAATTAAATAAATAAGAAAACCCTATGTTTCTTTTTTCTGCGGTTAATTTCGTCATCGTCGGCTACACCAATCTTCTCTCTTCCCAAGCGTGTGAATCCTCTTCTCTACGATCCGCGATCAGCTATTGAACAGGTATTTTCAATCCATTTTTTGTCGATTTTAATTTGTGAAATTATGAATGTAAGAATTTCTTGTATGGATACAATTACTATGACTGTCAATGTAATTTGGAGGAGTTTGTTCTAAAAGTAATTTGTGTATTTTTATTGTAATTGAATAATTAATGATGAGTACATTAATTATATTTTTATGAAGAGATTAGAGATTACTGGTATATGTTCCACCATATACACACATCATTAGTTATCCATTGTTATAATCCTAATGTGATCAATGATCATCTATATGAATGATCTACACAGTGAAGGGATTAAATTACCGTAACACCCTACTATGTATTTTATCCTTAAAACACTTGACCCCGTATAAATGATATTTCAACTTATGTGAAATGAGATCTCCACCATTTATTTTCGTTTGGTCAAGCTCGAAGGAGATCATCCTTTGCTTACTATTCGCCAGATAGAAGCTATAGATTCCATGTTTATGCTAGCGCTCCCACTCAATTGCACTACCGTGTTCCCAAAATGTACGTATCACCCTGACCTAAAAGTAGGCTTAACTAACAAATCAAAGAACACGAATAGCCTTTCAAGATTGAGTCTAATCATAACAGGATTAAGATCATTTGATCTAGGATCAACTAGACGATATTGACTTGAATAGATATTACGGTAAGTTTAATAAATCTAAGTCAAAGTTCAATATCGGTCCCTTCCGATGCATACTCCATGCATCCAACCTGAGCTTTACTTTAACCAAGGCTCTGGAAAGAACATAACATTTCTCCAAATGCAAGTAAACTCTGTTGTAGATTATCATATCAGTAAAACCCTATGTCTGATAAATCTAGGAAACTTTATTCACATAGTCATGTTTACTTTCCAATGTTTTGACGACACAATAAACAGGATCAAGTATGTGAAAAGGGTTTCAGATGAATTTATACATTATGTACATATAATCATGAAATAAATCATGTGAACCATGCAACATTAAATGTTATTTCTGATCTATATTAATAAGTAAATCTGATTATATTGAAATGAGTTTTATTTAGGGCATAAAACCCAACAAACTCCCACTTGCACTAATATAAAACAAAAAGTGCGTTTCAAATAATCTCAACACCTTGATATACAAATCAAGTGTAGTAGTAGTAAACTCCTCGTAATAGGATCTGAAAGGTTGAATTAACCACAACCTTTTCTCCACTATTACTCTTCCTTTAATCACAAAATTATTGATAATGTGAAATTCCTCTCTATATGTCTACTCTCTTGGGATACTGGATTCTATATCTTTGGCAACTACTTTTGGTTAATCAGGAAATTAACACTAATAGTTTAACGCAATTTGGAATGATGCCAAAGATGTATAGAACTTTCCTTAGACTGAATAAGTACCTTTCTTGCAACTTTAACATTCAGTCTCTCTCTGGTAGACCTAGAGACTTCAGATAGGTTTTTACACTTCTCCAAAATCACTATTCCACCCCCAGAGTAACCACCATCTTATCAGAAAGATTTACTAGCACAAAGGCAAATTTCGAAATCTAATGTGGTGTAGTCTAAGAGTTTTAAACACACTCTTATAGACTAACATATAGTTCCTCTTCTTAATCTTAGGATTTACTTGATTGTCTTCCAATGTTCTTCTCCTGGATTAATCTGATACCTACTCATTACTCCCACTCAACAGCAGGTGTCTGGTCTAAGGCATACAAAAGCATATCTAAGACCTCTCACTGTTGATATAAGAAATTCTTTCATGGCTTTATCTTTTCTGGAATAGTTAAGACTTTTCCTTAGATAAATAAAACCTATACCTAAGAAGTTGTGAAGCTTCTATAGATTGTCATTAGAAAGAAAATGCTTCAGCATCTTACTAAAGTAAGTTGCTTGCATTAGAGTAAGTAATTACCAGGTATACCACAAGCCATAGGTTTAGATAAACTCAAACCTATAATACTAGGAACAGGAAGTTTGTTAAGTCCATAGAATAGACTTATTAACTAAAATTTCCTTTTATGTCCTTGTAATAGAAAACTTTAGGTTATTCCATGTGAATGGATTAAACCATAGTTCTATTGGCTTTCTTCTTAGTTTCTTATCTTGACAATCCATTACTTGTTTAAACTCACGATGGATTTTAATCACTAGTGTCTCCCAAGTCATAAGAAGGTGAGTTCCTAGAAACTCTCCCACTACGACAAGGTACCGTGAATTATGTCTAAGAAAATTAAATGGTATTAACTTCTTTGGTTGTGACAAGACAACAGAGGCAGTGGGATCATCATATGTTAAGATGATAGAACACTTTTGGAATCAAGAAAAATATCTCCTTTATTTGCTACTTGTTTTCAGACTTAGTCATTTTCTTAGAAAAGTAGTATTTGTTTGAACAAACACTTTCTTATCTATTGACTATGGGATGGTCCACCCCTAATCACTTAGAATAGCTAAGAAACCATGGTTAACAGTTCTAGCTTTTCTTAAGATTTTGATTAGGTCATCCATGAATCTAGTAATGATTTACATTAAGTACCCAACCATTACATTATTCTGAAATTGTATTACGATAGAAGGATTTAGGCAACGACTAGTAACTAATCATCAATATGCAACTCGAAATTTCTGGGGAGGTAAGTTTGGATATAATTCAAAAATTTAATTTAATGATCTTTGAACTGCATATCTACTAACTATTTCTCCACCCCTATTAGTTCGCAAGATATTTAACCACTTACCTTAATGGTTTTAACCATTGCTAGAAATTAATGAAATTTTTTAAATATTTCAAATTTCTTTGCTAAAAGGTATAATCTAGAGTTATCGTTTTAAGAATACAACGAAAAACTCATATCCACCTCTGAATGTACATCCATCTGCGAATGAGATGAACTACTTTCAGTGGATATAGACATATTAACTCTTTGCAGAGATTGATCTTGTCAAATCCACTATGAACAAGATACAAATGTCATAGATTAAAAAAAATGGTAGTGTCTATTGATGACATAGGTTTAGTTACATCAAAGAGTTTTAGAATACTGCAAGTGGATCCTGGTCACAGAATACCTAACTCATATTCCATACAGTTTTAATCCATTAATAGAAGATGGATATTAAACACTTGAGAAAGTGTAACTGTATTGTATATGGAATTAGAAATATAGGAAAATTTCTATTTGGAAATCTAAAATTAAAGTCAAAGACTTAAATTTATACCAAATATAATGAGTAATTCTATCTTGGACCACCACTACTAATACAAACTCGAAGTCAGATTTGCCCATACAAGTAGGAGATTTCTAAGATTGAGGATTTATATCAATTGGGAATAGAATTTCGGGATTATAATCATATGCGTCATTTAATTTCTTAAGAGAAAATATAATGACATGAAATGATATATAGACCATTCATCCAATGATATGTTTTGTAGCTAATTCGAAATGAATAAGCTAAGAGGAATTAGAATAATTTCGTTTATAAATAAGAATCCAACGATGCTTCGATTAGCGAAAGACAAAGTAATCTTATTTATGTAATCTTCTTGTTTCATATTGTATAAATACTAGTCTAAGGTGTCATCAATTGATGAACAGCTAGATGTTGCATATACAATATTATGTATGTCTAATGGTGAAAATCCATTAGGGATTTATCTCATTAGAAAAACAAACATGTTAGACCAACAATGAAGATTCGAAATTAAACTACAACTTAATAACAGAAAATAACATGGTTCAATATAAATTCATACACAATTCAGAAATTATAAACATATAGCAAGTAGGAATGACTAGTGAAAATACTAAAACATACAATCCTAAATAATTTTCAAGGTTTTCAACAAACTGATACAGTGTCCCGGTAGGCGAGAGTCAAAGTATCATTCATTGAATAGAGTTGTCAGCTCATCTAAAATAGAAACCATTCTACCAACCTTTTATTCGATCAAAATAAGAATCCAACGTTGTCCCGGTAGGCGAGAGTCAAGGTTATTCTCATTTTATGAGCTTCCACCATTGTTTCATGTTTCATAAGTTTATCTCTAAGTAGTCACCGTAGGGGAGAGTCTAATAGAGACGAAAACTTACAAAACACTTATCAAATGAAATCTTACGGTGTTAAATGCGTTCAACGAATAACCATCCATAGGGGGACGAAGTCTAGCGTCTCGAGGTTATATTGAAAACATTTAACTTTTGTAAGACCAACAATGGAGATCGAATATCTTAATAATAATCAAGCTCATTATTTAAAGTGAGTTGTATTTTCTTTGATTCTCTTTATTTAATTTATTTATTTTAAATATATATATTTATTTATTTAAAATTTCTAATTTAGAATGAAAAATTCCAAATATAAATTTTAATTTAATATTTATAAATTTTACTTAGATGGATATGAAAATAACATGAATTATTTCCATCTTAGTAATAATTTCCAGTAAATATTTAGAAAAATATTCAATTTAAGTTGTTACAAAATTAATTTAAATTAATTTACAACTCAAATTTTATTTTCTATAAATATATATATTTCATTTCGAAAAATTAAAGTATTTAAGAATACAATTTTCGAAAAATGCATGTTAAAATAAAAAATAAATCCTGGAAAAATTATTCTAATTTAATGTTGGCCCAAAATTAATTAATAAAATTAATTTACAACAAAAAATATAATTTTCCTATTTAATTAAATATATATAAGAAAAATTTCAAATATTTAAGTATGATGATGAAAATCAACTTAAATATTGATTTTTTATTTAATTAAATACACTAGAAAAATACTTCAAGCAAAAATATCACCTATCTAGATTTTCCTTTGACTAATTAATTCAATTTCTAATAATATACTTTAATTCAATTTATTTTAAATTAATCAATAAATGAAAAAATCATTGATTTAAGTTGATCCAAGAATTAATTAAAATAAATAATTAATTTACAACTTAATCTATTTTTCAAATAAAATTTGAAATTCCAGCATTTAAGAAATGCAATTTTGAAATTTGATTAATAAAATAAAGAAAAATATATTTTGAAAATTATTTAAATTTAGTTGAAAAAATAAATTTCAACTAAAAATAATTTTCTATTTAATTAAATGTCATGAAAAAGAAATATTTAAGTATGATGATAAAAATCAACTTAGATATTTAATTTTCAAATTAATTAAATGTATTAAATTCAAGAAATAAATAATTAAGTGTAGAGAAGGCTTAATTATTAATTTCTAGTTTAATACTAGGAAAAATATACTTAAAATAAATTGTACCAAAATTAATTATATAAATAATTAATTTCACAATTTATAATATTTTCCTATTTAATATTAGAAATAATAAGTAGTCTAGAAATAACTATCTAGAAAATATCTTATTTAACTAAGTATCTTTTCCACAAAATTTGAAAAAATATCTAATTTAAGTTGTATTAGAAAAAATCTAGAACTTAAATATTTTTCAAATTTAATTTTAATTAAATATCAAAAATTAAGTTGTAACCACTTAATTTGAAAATATTCTATTTTAAGTTAATATTCGAAAAGATATTAACTTAAAAAATATCTAAAGAATCTTAATAACCAATGCCTAAAATTCCTCAACTTAATTTTGAAATTTGAAATTCAAAAGATATTCAGATTTAAGTTGGTTAGTTGTAGATAACTAAATATCAACTTAAATAAGAATATTTAATGAAAAATTTAAATTAAGTTCCAGAAAGAATCTAGATGGTTATAATTTTATATTTAATTAAATACAAGAAAATACATATAGTTTAGCTTAGAATAAAAAATTCTTTAAACTATAATTTTCTTAAATTAATTTCAAAAATAAATGAAATTAATTATGTTGCTAATCAATTTTATTAGGTTAAACTAGTGTAATTAACCTAGCACAGTTGTTCAAATCAGGCAAATGGGCCTTCACAATTGGGGTGGTTCATGTGAGGGGGTGCTGGGTTCAGTATGTCGTACCCACTTCTATGGCTCCCAACTCTCACACAAGGCCCAAAAGAGAGGAATTTAACCTTAATAAGAACAACTGTTATTAATTGAATAAGCCCAATAACTAAATGGGCTTAAATAAATTCTATCAAGAACTATGATAATTTATTTTAGCAACAACAACCTATATGTATCTATAATCAAATTAAACACATAGGCTCACACAGGCACACTTGGATGGGTCCTATCATGTTGCTAGGTCATACACAGATGAAAGAAGATTGTAAATATACCTGTTACAAATTATTATCTTGACCAAGGGAGCCATCAGATCATTAGATCTGGCAAAAAGTAACCATGGCTATTTGCAATCAAGTAATAATAGGTTTTGAAAACTTACAAACAAGTTAAAACACATACTCCTGCAACAAGGTTAGTTGGATAGTTGGATGTAGGATTTATTTAATTTTAAATTAAATATTTAATTTCGAAAATAATTAATTAAATAATAAAAAAAAAAATCGAAAAATTAAAAAAAAAAATTTGAAAAATTCGAAATTTAAAAAAAAAAATTAAATTTAAAATTAAACCTACAATTTTTGAAAAATTAGGTTTCAACCAACCTAAATATCATTTCAAAAATTTGCTAACTACTTTTAAATTTTAAATGTTATTTTATAAATAAAAATTAAATAAAAAATTAGAAAAGATAAATAAATATCTTTTCAAATTTTAAATGTAATTTAAATAAATAAAATAACAAAATTTAAAAAAATAGCAAAATATCTTATATCATTTAAAAATGACATGATTATAAATATCTTATTTTAAATTTAAGATAAGATAAAAATAATCAAACTTTAAAATAAGATAGATTTTTAAGCAAGAAGATAGATACTAATTCTATTCAAATTCAAATTACACTAATATCTTGAATTAAATTTAAAAAATATTAAATTAATTCAAAAAGATAATTAGAATTGAATTAGGAATAGTAATAGTATAAATACAAAACTATACCGAAAATCGGAAGTTAATTCCATGAAAAAGCATGAAAAATCGAAGAAAAACAAAAAAATTGTGAGCTGTACGGACAGTTTCGCGATCGCAGGAAAATTTCAGCACAGCCCCGATTTTTTTAAATCTTCAAAAATTCATAACTAATTCAAATAAAATCGAAATTGAGTTTTGTAAAAGGCTAACTTGCTTAATTTTTTCCATACTATCCAATAAAAATAATTCCAGAGATAAAATCGCAATTATGTTTCACGAAAATTTTACAAACATCAATCAATCATCAAATAACACTCAATACAACATGATACCATCCAAAGAACATACAAACAATCGTTTTAAAATCCAAATTTCTTGCAAGTAAATCAATTACCATGGCTCTGAGGCCAGTTATTGGAATTTATTTTACCAGGATCTTAGATCTACTCACAAGTATGTTGATTAACACCCTAAATATGAACTTTCTAAAACGATGAAATAAACACATATAAAGTTTAGGAAACCTTACATTGGGTGCAGCGGAATTAAATGACTCCTTCCGTTCAGATATCTAGCCCTTGATTCCTTTCTGTAGCAGAGCATTATCAATATCTGAACCAGGATCTCTTTCTCTGAATCTTTGATGCTGAGACTCCTTTGCTGATGATCTTTCTTCACGATCTTCCTCACTATGATTGAGGTATCACTTGCTGTGTGTGGGCACTACTCATACACTAAGATTTTTGAAATTGAAGAGGGAAGGAGAAAGAGAAGGGTCAGCCAAAGATAAGGAGAGAGAAGGCTCAGTTTTTTCTGAATCAGAAGTGTAGAAATTTTAGTGTAAATTTCCTAAAGCCTTCACTATCTATTTATAGCATTCCACTAGGGTTAGGTTTGAATTATTTGACATTAAAATAATGAAAAAATCAGTTTAAATTTCCTACAAAAGTGGCCAGCCCTATACAAGTGGATTTGGGCCTTACTTTTTGCAATTTTGCAATTTTATCTTTTCTGCATCTGATTTTCTCAAAAACGCCAATTTTCTAATTCAACCATTTAAATGCCAATTCTAACTATTTAATAACTATAAATAATTATTAAATAATATTGTCATTTATCATATTTATTAATTGAACCATACAAAGTATCATAATTAACAAATATGCCCCTAAAACTCTTTCTTCACAATTTCGCCCTTACTTAGTGAAAAATTCACAAATAGACATAGTCTAATTTGAGAATTATAATTGATTAATCAAAACCAATTACATGAGTCTTACAAGCAATATTATCTCAACTAGTGGGGGGACCATGGGTCTATATAACCGAGCTTCCAATAAGTAGATCAAGAATTTAACACTGAAATTCACTAACTTATTAATTCTTCGTTGAATCCACGCATAGAACTTAGAATTGCACTCTCAGTATATAGAATGCTCTATATGTTCCACCATATAGACACATCATTAGTTATCCATTGTTATAATCCTAATGTGATCAATGATCCTCTATATGAATGATCTACACAGTGAAGGGATTAAATTACCGTAACACCCTACTATGTATTTTATCCTTAAAACACTTGACCCCGTATAAATGATATTTCAACTTATGTGAAATGAGATCTCCACCATTTATTTTCGTTTGGTCAAGCTCGAAGGAGATCATCCTTTGCTTACTATTCGCCAGATAGAAGCTATAGATTCCATGTTTATGCTAGCGCTCCCACTCAATTGCACTACCGTGTTCCCAAAATGTACGTATCACCCTGACCTAAAAGTAGGCTTAACTAACAAATCAAAGAACACGAATAGCCTTTCAAGATTGAGCCTAATCATAACAGGATTAAGATCATTTGATCTAGGATCAACTAGACGATATTGACTTGAATAGATATTACGGTAAGTTTAATAAATCTAAGTCAAAGTTCAATATCGGTCCCTTCCGATGCATACTCCATGCATCCAACCTGAGCTTTACTTTAACCAATGCTCTGGAAAGAACATAGCATTTCTCCAAATGCAAGTAAACTCTGTTGTAGATTATCATATCAGTAAAACCCTATGTCTGATAAATCTAGGAAACTTTATTCACATAGCCATGTTTACTTTCCAATGTGTTGACGACACAATAAACAGGATCAAGTATGTGAAAAGGGTTTCAGATGAATTTATACATTATGTACATATAATCATGAAATAAATCATGTGAACCATGCAACATTAAATGTTATTTCTGATCTATATTAATAAGTAAATCTGATTATATTGAAATGAGTTTTATTTAGGGCATAAAACCCAACAGTGGAATGCTATAAATAGATAGTGAAGGCTTCAGGAAAAACACTTCTTCTGATTCAGAAAAACTGAGCCTCTCTCTCTCTCCCTATCTTTAGCTACCACTTCTTCTTTCTTCTTCCTTTGAATTTCGAAATCCTTAGTGTATGAGTAGTGCCCACACACATCAAGTGATACCTCAATCATAGTGAGGAAGATCGTGAAGAAAGATCATCAGCAAAGGAGATTCAACATCAAGGATTCAGAGAAAGAGATCCAGGTTCAGATATTGATAATGCTCTGCTACAGAAAGGAATCAAGGGCTAGATATCTGAACGGAAGGAGTCATTTAATTCCGCTGCCCCCAATGTAAGGTTTCTTAAACTTTATATGTGTTTAATTTATCGTTTTAGAAAGTTCTTATTTAGGATGTTAATAAACATACTTGTGAGTAGATCTAAGATCCTGGTAAAATAATTTCCAACACCAACTTATTCAGAAAATAAAACATAAGTGGAAAGATCGCTCAACTCTATCCAGTTTAATCTCAAATATTGTCAATACCTTTATCTTCATATTCTAATGTTTATCCGTATTTTGTCCATGAAAGGGATACACTTTAGTGCATATCTTAGCAAGAGATTCTTTAGGCTTACATAAGGAGTAAGTTGATAGAATAACTTCTCAACCTTAATCTTTGTATTGTGACTTTGTACCTTCATGTTAGGGGTGTTCATGAAATAGTCGATTCAATTCAATCCGCACGATCCAATCCAATTCAATCCGCAAAGTGCGGATATCCGCATTTGTGCGGATTGGATTGGATTGAAAAATTCAAAATCCGTACTTGTGCGGATTGAATGTTGATTGACATGTAAAAGTAACCGATCTAATACAATCCACACATATTTATAAAAAAAATTAAAAAAATTATATATACAAATACCATTTTAATGTAAAGAAAATAGGAATTTATAAAAAGTCTAATATATATAATACAATTTTATTTCAAAACTTAATAGATCAAATGCATATTCTATTCTTATATATAATTTTTTTTCTTAATACAATTTAAAACAAAAGTAAATAGTTCTTTATACATATAATTTTTTTTTCTTCCTTTGAATTTGTTATTTTATTTATTTTAATTTGTTGTTGTAGACATATAATAACTATAATTTATTTTATTTTGTTGCTAGTTATGTGATAAAAAATATTTTGATAAATATAATTTAATATTAAAAAGTAACTAATCTAAAATAACCTATCCAATCTGTATTTTTACAGATTTGATTGGATTGAATTTGAGTTATTGTGCGGATTAGATTAGATTCAAAAAAAAATAAAATGTGCACTTAGTGCGGATTAGATGCACTATGATTAAAATAGTGTGGATTATTAAAGACCCCTATTTCATGTTGAAATTTAATGGAAGTTGCAATCTTTCAAAAAAAAAAATCAAAATGTGAATAGGTGTTGCTACTTTTGTTGTCGTTGTTATTTTACTATTATTGTTGTTATTTAAATCTTTATTAGTTTTTGCTTTTGAACATATTTGACTTTTCAACAAGGAAGACTCTACACATTAGCACTGTTAATAAATGTGACATCATCGAGAAAAAAGAAGAAGGAGGTAGTGACTTCCTAAAAAAACATATAATTGTGTTAAGGAAAGTATGAAATAAAAACAAATTTTTTGGTATTTGGTTTTGCTCATTTCAAACCCTTTTGATCCAAAGAAAAGAAAAACTTAAAGGAAAGAATAGCGAGTAACGCCCACTTTCTCTTTTTCAGCACCAAACGCTTCATTTCCAAAGCAAAAACGACAACTTTTTGAGGCAAACGACAACGAAACAAGCCACCTCTCTTTCAATCTCAATCATCCCTTACTCTACTACAGAGCCCAGTCCCAGGCTCTACTCAAAGGCATGTTTTTCTTTCTACCCTCTTCTTCTTCTTTGCTCTTCTGTTACAGTCACGTCAAATAAAGCCGTTAATTTTTTGGTCATGTTTATCAGCAAGACCCATATAATGGATCAATCGGTTCTCGATGACATAATCAATCGCCTACTTGAAGTACGAGGCCAACCCGGGAAGCAGGTTCAGTTATCTGAGTTAGAGATCCGTCAGCTATGTGCAGCTTCTAAAGAAATTTTCTTAAATCAGTCTAATTTGTTGAACCTTGAAGCACCCATCAAAATTTGTGGTATGTTATACAAAACCTTTTTTTTTTTTTTTCATTTGACTTTCTGTTAAACTCTGTAATGGGTTTGCTTTTGTTCTAATTTGTTTTTGGAATTATTTTGTTATTTTTTTTTTTTTTTTTTTTTTAAAAATTTATGGTTTGGATTGGTTGATTAGTTTTTATGTAGGTTATTATTTAGATTTTAGTTGCTATTTAAGTTGACCGCCAATAAATATATGTTGTTATGTGAATCTTTGTAAAAAAAAAAAAAATATATTTTATAGTGTAAAATAAAAAGAAAAAAATTACGATTTTTTTTTTTTTTTAACTATTTTGTAGTTTAATTATATACTCGATGAGCTGTATAAATTTTGTTTCTTATTATTTTTTATTTATTTTTTTGTTACTGTTTTCTATTTATCTTTTTTTTGGGATTTGGGTAGGATTCAATTAGCTGAACTTGAGACATTTTACTTGCTTTTGGGAACATAGCTATATTTGTTTTACGATCCTCTTTGAATGCCATGCTGTGAATTGTGATTTTGTGTTCAACCTAATTTGTTGTTGTTGGTATTGAATTAATTGATTTATTTATCTAACAAAGCTTGATCATACGAGAAGACCTTAAATAAAATAGGAAAAGTATGATTGTGCCTTATATTTTCATTAAGTGATGTAAGTTGGAGTTGGCTAAATGGTTTTAATTGATTGTTTATTATGGTTCGATTGCCTGATTGATATGGTTTGACATAAATTTGAAGAAGACCGGTGGAGCATTATGCTTTAGTAGGATGCTTATATTTATTTATTATGGTCATATTTACATTTGGTAATATCGACTATTCCCTTTGTGGACATGAATGTCTTTCATCCCAATTTGTTATTTGATACACAAAGTCTAATTAAGAGACTATGTCACGGGCATTTATCTGAATCTATGTCACGGGCATCTATGAATTGCAACACTTTGAAGGCTTTTGTCAGTCATTTGCACTACAATTCTGTATTTTTGAGTATAATGAAAATGTATATTGTTGACGTGATTAGTAATGCCTAACCTAATATTAGCAATTTAACGCTGGAAATAGGATGCAGATTCAGAATGTTACACTTGCATGGTTCTATGGAATAGAGTACATGTGAAAGAGAAAAAAACATTTACTAAATGTTATTGCTGTCTCCTAAGGGATGATTTTACAACACTAATATTGTTAATTTGTTGTTGAATCTTGAATGTTTATCCATATGCTTAGCAACGTACTCTTTCGTTTAGGTTCAACAATGAAATAAGTAACAACTGACTGTCATCTCTTCTGGTTCATTGGTAGTCAAAATGTGAAACTCAACCTATGTATGATAAACTAAATTTTGAATGACCAAGGAATTTATGTTTCAAGTGGGTCATTGTTTAATTGATGATAATGCTAACTACCCAACATTGAGTTTCATATTAATCTAAGCACTCTCTAACTCTATTCCCTCCAAGTCTAACTACATTAATGACATGTTAGCATATAAATTCCCGGGGCTGTAGCTGCTTTCCTCGTATACAGTTGGAGAGTTGCAGTTAAGCTAGATGTTAGTAATTATGAAACTAATATATTTTGTTCGTTACATTTCATCGGCAATCCGGTGAATCATGTGTGATACATTCATTTGTAAAAGTAGGAAGAATACCGTCAATTTTGTGCTTTTCTATGACTCAGATTTTTCTTTGCTTTGCTTCAGTAATCTTTTTTGGCTATGAAAGAGTTATGAAGTTGAATATCTTCCCTGTATTGCTTTTCAGGTGATATTCATGGTCAATATTCAGATCTTTTGAGGCTTTTTGAGTATGGTGGATTACCTCCTAAATCCAACTATTTATTCTTGGGGGATTATGTCGATCGAGGAAAACAGAGTCTAGAAACAATATGTCTACTCCTTGCTTATAAAATAAAGTACCCTGAGAATTTTTTCCTCTTGAGAGGAAATCATGAATGTGCTTCAATAAATCGTATTTATGGATTTTATGATGAGTGTAAGAGAAGATTCAATATAAGGATCTGGAAAACATTTACAGATTGTTTTAACTGCTTACCCGTGGCAGCCTTAATCGATGAGAAGATCCTCTGTATGCACGGTGGCCTTTCTCCAGACCTTACTAATTTGGATCAAATAAGAAATCTGAACCGACCAACTGATGTGCCAGATACAGGATTGCTATGTGATCTTTTATGGTCTGATCCAAGTAAAGATGTTCAAGGTTGGGGAATGAATGACAGGGGAGTTTCATATACTTTTGGTGCTGATAAAGTCAGTGAATTTCTTCAGAAGCATGATTTGGATCTCATTTGTCGTGCTCACCAGGTAAATATCCTTTGGTAATTTCATTTTGCAATTACCCATATGTTGTAAAACAGACTTTCTTTTGAGAGTGATTTTACACAGTACTTTATTTTTTGTAATAAATCTTTGCACAATGACATTATATAAGGTTTTGTTATCACCAAATACTCTTTAGTTTATGTTTTTTGCCATGTGATAATGCTCTGTACTCGTAAATCTATTTTGCAGGTTGTGGAGGATGGCTATGAATTCTTTGCCAACCGACAACTTGTAACTATATTTTCAGCACCAAATTACTGTGGAGAATTCGATAATGCTGGGGCAATGATGAGTGTAGATGATTCATTGATGTGCTCTTTCCAAATATTAAAGCCTTCAGATAAAAAATTAAAGTTAAACTTTGGCTGCACAACCACAACCAAACCCGGAAACCCTTCAACAGCAGTAAATGTTTTTGGGAGCACAACTACAGCTAAACCTGGAAGCAGTCCAGCAGGAGTCAAGGTAAATACACTAAACTTCCACTGATTCAGACTTGAGAGGGTCAAACCCAAAAGCGCATTATGTATTCAACCTAAATTTGAGATTAGATTCTCTGTTCTTCAACATAAGAAGAGTCTAATTTGTTTAAAAGTACCCCAAATCCAAGAGAGATAGCTCAAATGATCAGCCATGCTGTTTGCTCCCACACGATTTGAAGTTCGAGTCTCTCCTAGGTACCTACATAGCAATTGCTTCAGTTTCTTAGTCCCTCCAATATTGATTTGGAGCTCGAGTCTCACCTGGGTACCTACATAACAATTGCTTTAGTTTTATATTTAGCTCGGGTGAGGAAAATATTCTTCATAGATGATCCCTCAAAAAGAAAAAGGTCTATAAAGCAGGGTAGAAAATATTTGAGTCTAATGATTAGACTTTTAATTTGAGTTACATTTTTCTTTTGGCTTGCAGTCCTTCCTTGGTGCCAAAGTATGAGATTTCGGGTTCTTCGCAAGCATAGGGAGAGGTTTTACCATTAGCCCATTTTGGCTAGTGAAATGAAATGGTCAAGGTTCATGACAAGAGTTTTTAATTTTACTTGTAACATGTTAAAATTATAATTTGTAAAATTGGAAAGGTAAAATGTCTTTAGAAACAAATGCAAAGCTTGTCTTCCCCTAATAAAAAAATTGGGCTTTAAGATAGAAAAGGCTCTGTAATCTTCTTCTATTTTTATCTTCCTTCTCTGTACACTACTACTACTACTATACTAGCTGCTTGCTATCTTTGTTGTTGCAATGGATTTATTGCATATTACTTTGCTTTGGGACCATTAAAAACAAAAACAAAATGTCTTGAACCTTACTTGTCTGTACACTTGTTCTCTTCTTAGTTGGAAAAAAAAAAAAACAAGTCTCAGTATATCTTATTAGGATTAACTCTTATATGGTTCTCATTGTCTCCTCTTCTCAGTTGGAAAAAAAAAAAAACAAGTCTCAGTATATCTTATTAGGATTAACTCTTATAATGTTCTCATTGCCTCTCTTTTTTCTTGTGTTCTTTTTTTTTATTGTAGCTTGCTTGATCTATACGCCTGTAAATTGAGAAAACTTATCTTAGTCTAACCATATTTGAGGTGATCTAATAGTGGATCAGACACTTCCAGAGCTGTTTGGTATGCAGGTTTCCTTACTCGGGAATGAAAATACAAAATATAACCTATGTTTAGTATGTATTTTTAATTTTTTTGGATGGAGTTGTCATTTTACTGTACCCTTACCTTTACATTAAGGGAATATCAACATCTTCAAAACGTTGAGTTTTATTTGACTGGAAAACTCGGCCCTTACTTTGAAACGCTCTCTCTTCGTCACTTGGTGAAGCCTTAGCTGTTGTTCGCTTTATCTTCTTCCTTGAATCAGGTATCTCTCTCTTTAAATATATATATGCGAAATCAAAGTATCTATCATTTTCATGAATCTGCATCAGATGTGGTTGATTTTCTTTCTAATCTCCTTCATCTCTCTCTTTTGTTCATTCTCTTTCAATTTATTTAATGGTTAGTAGTTATGTTCTCAAGCTTTGCTCTGCTTCCCTAAAATTGAAAGCTCTGTCGATTTGTTCTAGAGATTTATGGGTGGGTCATTAAGCTTGGGCTGAATCTGTAATAAAATACAGACCTCTGTTGTGGTGTTCCAAGCAATTATCAACATAATTATGGAACTTTTGAAATTTGGGAGTAGTAGTATTAGTGTCGGAGAAAAAGAGTTTTGGAACTGAAAACCATATTATTTTCCAACTCCTTGCGAGGATACATGTCTGAACGTCATCCATAGTAGGTAGAAATGAGGAAAATATGATGCTACATACTTGTCACCTTTAAACGAGGAAATTATGATGTTATTTTTAGTTAAATATAGCTACAAATTCTAAATGGTAGATTGTTCCTTTGCTTCTTAGTAAAGAAGTTTATAATATATAAATATGACTTCAACTTTTGTGGTATAAATAAAAGTTATTTATATATATAGGTGACAAGTATGTAGTTACAAACATATAATCACAATAAATTCACAATCTGAAGCAAATTGCTGAGTTGGTTTAGATGAATGATCATGTTAGAGCACACAGTTCAAAAGGCATGCAAAGAAAATGACTTATCAGCCAATAGCCCTGCTCTGCCCACAAGACTTTTGTGCCTGGTCCATGCTCTATGTACGAGAGGCTTCTTCTATATAATTTTTTTGAAAGAAAATGATAACTATAACCTGAGAGAGAATTAAAGAGTGGGAGACATATGGGTTTAGAACCCAACTTTTCAACTCATGCATAAATTTTTCTGCCATTTCTATATCAATAATAACTCATTTCTTTATCATGAATTGAAAAGTTTTGGTAAGAGATGATTTTTTTTTTGTCTCATTTGTATATGTTTGGTTATAGTTTATGGATGATTTTTAACTGGGTTGTTTACATCTTCCATTTTCTATTATGTTTAGATTGTACTATTTTGATTCATTGTTTTGATTCCCATATACAAAAGTTAACTTCAATTGGACTTATTTTGTTCTGTTTTGGTTTATAGGTCAAGTGTTTTGTTTTGTTGTGTGAGATATAATTTTTCTGGTTTTATTTGTTTCTTTGGCTTAAGTTTATAAAAGATTTGTAACTGGGTTGCTTACATTTTTCATTTTCCGTTGTTTTAGATTGTAATAATTGATTCACTGCTTTGATTGTCATAAAAAAGTAATAATAATAGAGGACACCAATACGAGAAACCTCTAAATCAAATACAAGAAATTAATATAGCAAGTTCATAAATTATATTATTTACGACTTAAAACAGAGAGTTGTGTGTGACATCTTGAATGGTCTACCACTCCAATACATTACAAAGCACATGCACTCATCCACCTAATCCTTCCTTTCTTTCTACAGTTTTTTCAATTTTCTTTTACCCTCTTTTATCTATTATATGGTCCACATCTCCCAAAGCAATGCTGCCAATATTTGTTTTTCTCATAACAATTTATACTTTGTCTCTTCTTACATTTTTGTAAAAAAGAATTGGATTAATTCAGATCAGATAAGAGCTTTTTGGAGTTGCTTTATCATATTTAGTAAATATATAATAGTCTCCAACCCATGTACTGATGATGATGAATCAACATTATTATTAATAATAATGCTTCTTAAGACAAGAGCACTTATTAATTGGGTTAATTGATTTTATACTTCTAATAAGGGCGGGCTAATTGATTTTATCAGTACATTCATGGAGCTTGCTAACCTTAACTCAACCAAAATTCCAATAAGTGCACCTGTCTTAACAAGCATTATTAATAATAATAATGTTGGTTGATTCATCATCGTACATGGTTTGGACTATTATGCAAGGCTTTATTTATCTACTAAATATGATAAAGTAACTCCAAAGCCCTTACCAGATCTGAATTTAGACCAAATGGGTTGAAATTGCAATGTTGAAATAGACAAATGTCACAAATCTATGGTTTTGGTCCCTAATTTTTTTGAATGTTTTTTTAGTTCTATGTGCATATAAGTGAGTCATTATATTTATTGGTTGCAAAGAAAATAAGATTTGTAGCAATTTTACTTCAATATATGGAGATGATAAATAAGTTGACACTTATTTTCATACTCTAAGTAATTATTATTTGTTACGTATAAGTACAAATATATTTCTTCAAAGTTATTTCTATAGGCACCAATTACGTCAACTAGATATTTTTAGAATGATACATACTAGTGATTTAGCTTGTATAAAAAATACTCGTGTGTATAGGAGAATATTTAGTATTTTGTGTCACTAACTAAAAACTATTAGAGGTTTGAAAGGAACAAAAAATATGAATGTTGAAGAAATGATTGCTATATTTTTATATATTGTATCTCATGACATTAAGAATAGAATTGTGAGACGAAAGTTTACACATTCGTGTGAAACAGTGAGTAGACAATTTAATGTTGTATTTGAATGCTTTGTTGTGTCTTCATAGACTATTATTAAAAAAAGCCTGAATCGATTCTTGATAGTTCAACTAATGAGAGGTAGAAATGGTTCGAAAATTGTTAGGGAGCACTAGATGGTACACACATTAAAGTCAATGAGTTGGCTGTAGGTAACCTTAGGTATCGGACTGGAAAATGTGAAATTGCCACTAATGTATTAGGTATAGTCTCACAAGATATGCAATTTATTTATGTCTAACTCGAATGGGAAGGATCAGCTGCAGACTCTTGAGTGTTGCGAGATGCTAAATCCAAGCCAAATGGACTAAAAGTTTCACAAAGTATACTTTTTCTTCCATGTCTAATATCATATACATACAAGTTAATTTCATAATAGGTTCACAATTTTGTCAATCAATTTAAAGGATATTACTACTTATGTGATGTTGGATATCCCAATGGTGTTCTTAGTACTTTATAGAGGACATCGACATCATTTAAACGATTGGAATGTCCCACATAGTACCCCTACTGAATTTTTCAGTATGAAACATTCATTTGCTCGAAATGTAGTAGAGAGAGCATTTGGACTATTAAAGGAACGATGAAAAATTCTTAGGGTCGATCATACTATCCTGTAAAAATTCAATAAAACTCTATTTCAAGAGAAATAAAATGGTACATAAAAACATTAATTTACCTCCTGACTTGGTGGTGAATTGGGCTCATAAATTTTTTTTTTTGGAACTTCCAACATAGTCGGGCTCGGGCTAGGCTTCCTCTCTCTTTGGGACAAGCAGCCTCTTTGCCTTCTGATGAGGTTGTTTCGATATGGTCTCCTCTGTTGGCTGGTTCTATCAAGGTTGAAAGTGATGTTGCTATTGATAAAATTGGTGCTTGTAGAGGCCTTGATATGGTGGTGCGTGATCATTTTGGGTACTGTTCTCGCTTTTGTTGTTTGGTGCCTAGAAGGTTGTCTTGATCCTAAAGTGGCAGAAGCTTTGGTGCTTTGGAATATCATGGTCCAATGTCATTGCTTTGGGTATGATAATATCATCTTTGAAAAGAATTGCTTGAATATTGTGCAAAAAGTAGTGAACAAAGTTTCTGTTATTTCCTTTTTGGATTTTGTCTTAGATGAAATTGGTAATCTTTGTGATGGTTTTAAAGATATTTTTTTTTTTACATTAAACTATAGATTTAAATGTTGTTCCCCACACCTTAGCTAAAATCGCTCTTACGACGTCGAACACTATTTGGTGGTCGGATTCTTCAAGTTGTATTCAAAACTTTTTTATAGTTGATGTTACTCAATATTGTGTTCTCGCCCCCTCCTTGGAGTTTTCATTACTCTTAGTGTGGTAGTTGAGACATTTTTCTCAAAATAAATAAATAAATAAATATCTTAAGCATCATCATAATAATCTAGCACATAACCAAACACTGTAATGCTTTCCTAATTTTAAGATTCGCTTTATCACTCTCAAAGCAATCTCAAATCTATTCTCATAAAATAAAACCTGTATACCAAACGATCCTTCGAGATTAGAGTTTGTCATGTATAATTTGTTTAGTTTTAAATATTCTAAGATTGGGCAATTTGCTTTATAAAGGTTTCAAGTGCTGTAAAATTTCCTTAATATAGTGTTCTATATTGGAATAAACTCTATAAAGTCATAGTTCATAATTTGGATTAGTTCTTCCTTATAAATAATTTGCATTAATCTACATATTGCAAAGGCATATACTATATTACTTTAAAGTTTAAAAGAAAATAAAATGTGAATTTGATGGCGTGAGATAGTAATTTATTTCCTTAGTAATTTTATTTAAACATTGGATAAGTACATAATAACTTTTTCTTTTACAGATTTCAATTACATATTAATTCAATTATTAAAATTCTATATAAAAATGTTTTCTGAATTTATATTACATCCATAGCTACTATCTTTAAACCTATAGAGTTTTAATAATTGGATTAAGAAATTTATAAAATAAAATGTGTGTTTTCTCTCACATAGAACACATAAAATTATAACATTTCTGTAACTGTGGTTCTATACTCCCAGTGGAAATGTGGAAGTAATGGTTAGTCCAATTTTGTTTTAAAACTATCTCTTTTTATGGCAATTTGAGAAACTTAATAGTTATCTTTTTAGGAGTATAGCTTTTCTTTTATGTGTAGCATAAACTAGCTAATGAAAGCTGAAAATTTAAGTCAGACACGATAATACGATTTAAAATAACATACTTTAAAATTTAAAACTTAAGTAAGTACTTTTTGAGTTGACAAAATTAATCTAAAAATATCACGATAATAACCTAACAAAAGGATATAAAAATCTTAAATTATATTTATTATATTTATTGCATGTAATTTTTTTTTAGTTCAAGAGGACATAAAATCTTAAATTGCTCATAAAAATGTCATAATAAAATTGTAAGCATGTCAAACTTGTTATAAACATATTAGTGAGTTGATAAGTAAATCAAAATTAAGCATGATTTTATAGAATAATTAGTATTTTTGTCCTTTGAATTTTTGACACTACCCGATCTCTTGCCTCCTAAAATATATGGTTTGTTAAAAATTTCTTTTAAAATATAACAGTTACATCATTATGCTCTTCCTGTTAGGTTTTATTTCTTTTACTGTTAAAAATTAATTTTTTTATCCCCTGAATCTTGATCAATATATTTTTTCTCCTTTTATTAAAAAAATACTTTTAAAAACTATAATGTTCTATTAATTTTGAAAAAATTAATAAAATTATTAAAAAACTTGATAAAAATATTAAATTAATTTAAAATATATTAAGTTTACTTAAAAAACTTATTATTAACATGTATTTTACAAAACAACACTAAAATTATTGAGAATCCAATAAATAATTTAAACAAACTATTATTTTTGATGAAAAACCCAAACTTATTTATATTATAAACTCATATCTTAAAAAATAAATAAATATAATTTAAAATGCAACAAAAATATAAAATTACTTCGTAAAAAGAGTTAAGAAATTAAACTAAAAAGATATTATGTTTACTTAAACAAATCTTAATTTTTGGGGAAAAAATAGATTCAAACTTGTTCCCGTAAAATTTAGTTTTTACAAAAATTAAATTTTTAATATATTTTTTTATATCAAAATAAATTTTTTTATAAAATGTAAATAATTTTTTAAATTGCTTAATTAGTTTTAAAATTTTAATTTTTTTTTAATTTTTTTTAATCATTTAAAATGATTTTTTTAAGATTTAAATTAATTTTTTAAGAGTTACTAAAAAAATATTAAACTTTTTGCATCTTTATTTAGAGGGGGTAGGGTTTAATAATTGTCAAAGTTTAGGGGGCAAAGTTGTTAATTTACAAAGACATGTTAGCTTTTAAAGGACATAATGGGACGGAACCTAACTTAAGGCTAAATTTTTGTAAATGTAAAAGTCCAGGTGCGATTCTTAACAAGTCGTATATTTTAGGGGGTATAATCAGTATAGTCAAAAGAATAATTTGCAATTTTATCCCTTAAACTTTTGACAATATTGATTTTGGCCCTTGAAATATACAACTTGTTAAGAATCCCCCTTGAACTTTTACATATACAGAAATTTAGTCATTCTCTTAGATTCTGTCCCATATTCCGTTTAAATGCTGACGTGTCTTTTATAAATTAGCAACTTTGCCTCTTAAATTTAAACAATTATCAAATCGTACCCCCTCAAGTAAAAAAAAAAAAAGAAATATTCAACATTTTTTTAGTAAATCTCAAAAAATTAATGTAGATATTAAGAAAAAATTATTTTAAATGATTAAGAAAATAAAAAATTAAATTAAAATTTTAAAACTAATTAAGTGATTTAAAAAATTATTTATTTTTTTAAAACAATTTATTTAGATATTTAAAAAAAATATATTAAAATTCAATTTTTATAAAAACTAAATTTTACGGGAAGAAACTTGAGTATATTTTATTTTCCTCAAAAAATATAAATTTGTTTAAGTAAACATAACACTTTTTTTAGTTTAATTTATAACTCTTTTGAAAATAATTTTATAAATTTATTGAATTTTTAATTACTTTTCTTTATTTATTAAGATACGAGTTTATAAATATAAATGAGTTTAATTTTTTTTTCAAAAAATCTTTATTTATTTAAATTATTTATTAGAATCTCAATAATTTTGGTTTGATTTTTTAAGATACGTGTTTATACATAAAATAAAGTTTAAAAATATGTTTTAGGAATAATTTAATTTTTTTTAAGTAAAATTAATATTTTTGTGACGTTTTTAATAATTTTTTATTATTTTTTCAAAATTAATAGAATATTATAATTGCTTAAAAAAATAGAATATTATAATTTTTAAAATTATTTTTTTTAATAAAAGGGCAAAGTTTTATATTAGTCAAAGTTTAAGAGATAAAAATACTAATTCTTAACGGCAAAGATAATAGAACCTAATAGAAGGGTCATAATTATGTAATTGTTATATTTTAAGAAATTTTTTTAACAATTCGTATATTTTACGAGACTAAATAAGGTAGTGCCGAAAGTCCAAGGAGCAAAAATACTAATTATTAATTCTTGTCAAAAATTTATGGGGTTAAATTGTTAATTATTCTTTTTTATATAAATGGGTTGGTCAGGTCGGGTCAGCCCGTTTATAAATTAGTTGGGTTTGAGTTTTAGTTTTTGACACGATTAATAAATTAATCGAATTTAAATTTAACATTTGCTTTTAATTAATACCTAAGTTTCAACGAACACAAATTGCCACCCCTACTAAGCATACAATTAAAAGATAAAAAGTTAAGTTCTATTGATTATTTATAAGATATGATATTTTACTTTTAAAAACAATAATAATAAAATAAAATTAGTGTCCCAATATGAATGTTTTATGTTTTAACCCTTTCTTTTGTTATAGCATATATATTTTAAGCGGAAATTAAAGTTATAAGGAATAATTACATAAAGTATTATTTTTTGTAAAAAAATTATATTTTTACGTTTAAAGAATTTTTTCTTTTACATTTTTTACAGTTTTTCATAGAAATAACAAGAAAACTACATAAAAGTAACATGAAAATAACATCAAAATAACAACAAAAAATAATATACAAATAATAAGAAATCAACACAAATAAACAAGAGTACAACATAAAATGACCATATTTTTTGTAAATAAAATGAAAAAAAAATCGTAAAAATGTTGAAAATTCTGTGAAGTTGTATTTTTGTAATTTTTTTGTTGTATTTGTGAAATAATCTTAAGTAATAATGGGATTTGACTAGCTATGTTTGACTAGATTACAAAAATGAGATAATGGATGCATATTAAGCATCCATTTTAAAAAATTGTTTCAACAATGTTCAGAAATACCATATGTTGACTGATCAGTGGTGTACTAGTTCACCACTTCCACAACACGATATTCTTATCTTTTCCCCTCATAATTTCTAGTACATTTTATCCTCTCAAAAGAAACAAAATAAAATAATATAATCATAATAAAATTAGCAAGGCAAGAACATGATGCTCATCTCTCTTTAATATAGTTTGTAAAACGAACAAGAAGTTAGGTAAAGTGATAGATAACCACACCAACTTAATTACTTCCAAAGAAGATACTATATGTTATGTTATAGTGACAAGTCCATGTTTTATATATAATAGTAGTTGGTGGTGTCATGGTTGGTTACTATGGGCGACCACTAAAGTAGCTTTAAGAAAATAGATATATAGGACCACTTGTACCAAGAAGTTCATAATTATATAACTTAGTGTAGTGTAATTTAGATTGTTGTGAACTGAGGGGAATAATAAATTGCAGGGTCACGTGGGTGGGGACTTTTCATTTTTGGCCCATATATAACACAACACAATATCAACACCAACACCAACACACTCATCTCTCTTATTTCTTTCTCTAATATCTCATAAATTGAGAAAAGAATATCAATATATATAGAAAAGATATTAAGTAATAAGTATTGGTAGTACTCTTGAGTTGGGTGGGAATATATAGTACATACAAGTTGATATATAATAGAGAAAGGTTGGACAAAAAATAGGTGAGAGTGAGACCCACGTTGTTAACTTAACTTATTATTATTTGAAGTCTCTGACATTAATAAGTTAATAAGTTAGTTGTTATTTCTAATTACTATTTTCATGTAATATAATATTCTACTAATATCACTAGACTATAAATTAAATTGTTTTTGACCCAATATTTGTTTTTACTTCTGTTTTTGCTTTTGGAATATATTCCTGTCTTTTGAATCAGTGTATTGCAGTGCAGAAACTCTTCATTTAGTTACAAGAATGAAAATGAACTATACAATTTCCTTGATCTTTTACTCTCAACAAGAAAACAAATTTTCACATTAAATTTATTATTACTGGAATTTATTATTGCAGCATAAATACCTAATGTTTTAAATTTTATACACTTAAATACCTAATGTTTATTTTTGAAGGCAAAAATACCTAATGTCACAATTCTCTTACACAGTTACTACGACTTCCTTTAACTCATAAATATGGACACGTGGAGGGTTCAGATGCATTACATTTATTTTTATTTTATTTTAAAATTTAATATTCTTAATATCAAAAACTAAATGCTACTTGTTTCGAAGAAAAAAAACCTGTTCTCATAACAATTTTCACATGATATTGATACTTCAATTCGATAATCATGTTCCATATACTACACTGGTTCACTCTACTATGGTAATTTAGTATTGCATCTCTCTTATTTTTTTTTTAATTAAGAATATTAAATTTTAAAATAAAATAAATAAATGTAATGCATTTGAGCCCTCTACGTGTCTATATTTATGAGTTAATAACAGAAGTGATAGTAATGGTGTAAGAGAATTGTAACATTAGGTATTTTTCCCTCCAAAAATAAACATTAAGTATTTAAGTGTATAAAATCTGAAATATTAGATGCCGCAATTTACCCTTAAATATATATACATTAGCTTCCATTTTTTTTTTTTGAATAATATATGTGTTGTCTTATCTTAAAATAAGTCTCTTATGTTGATTTCTAGTCAATCTTTTTAAATTTAATCATTTTCATATACTAATTTTAAATATGATTTTAACTAGTTAATTTTAAAGTTAATCATAATCATACTAATGAAAGTATATACTTTTCTTACTTGCCTTCTCTAATAGAAGATACAAGGGATCTATTTCAATGAACTACTGAGAAAACAAAACGCAATTTCATTTTTCTTTTCCACGTCAATGAATGTTAAAAATTCATTCAATACCGCATGAGCTGGCTCAGACTCAAAAATAATTTTTAAAAGAAAATTTTGATAGTGGGAAACCACAAAAAAAGGAGTATAGTACAGGGTGTACAGTGGTCCTACTACATAATATTACGTTAAGTCGTCTTATCATATCAAACATTTATATATAAATATATATGATAAGGAGTATGAGATAAGAGAGTGAGGTTATCACTTCATGGTCCTGATCAATTCAGCACTATATATATCATATGTATTTGACTATTTGTCTTTGTTGTTTATAAGATGCATTTCAATGTAATGAATATCGCAAACCAAACTACTGTGTGGGTGTCACCTTCGTCTTCTCTTACAAATAATAATAATCTGATAAGATATATTATTCTACATTTCAATTTCTTTTTATCTATAATTAAACCCTATTTTTAATTTCTTGGTCATACATAAGGTGGGTGGGAATTTGTTGAAATCTTTGGGGTAGTTATTATTCACACCCTCCCTTAATATATATATACTAGAAGAAAATTACGTGCAAGACACGTATACTTAGTTTTATATTAGGTACTTTATAATTTAATTGAGAAAGATTCAATAAATAATCATATAATTTAAAATGGTTGAAAAACTAATTTTAATTAAAATCAATTAAAATAAATTGCTCTCTCCCTGAGAAGAGCCTTTCCCTGAAGGAATGCCTCCGAAGCCTGATCTCACCATGGAAGACCTGCTTGATCTTACTGGGAACCTGAAAGTGCAACTAGTAGATTTTAATGATTCAAGTTACCAAGTTGTACATCTTTAGATTGATTGATTTCAAGATATGAGTTATGAACATGAATTAAACTTTAAGCTGTAAATCACACATCAATTTACAAGCTTCATCTGCACTGAGAACACATCTCAGCCGACTAGTGCTTGGGTTCCCCGAACCAGGGTAAATTCATCCACTAATTATCAAAGGTTCATATTACAATTTCCAATTCTCTCTAAAGGAATCAAATACAACCTTTACAGCAATTAGTAATGAATTACCAACGACAATCAAGAACACTGATTGTTAATGCACAATCCCTTGTGCAGCAACTGAGCTCCTCTTCAACATGTCTTCAATCTGAAATCCCTTCAGATCTGATGATGAAGATGACACTGAAATCCCTTCAGTTTGAACTCAACAATTCCAGATTCAGATCATTCCGCCATTGATGAACACTCTCAAGCTCCAAGATCTAACCTGTAATCACAACAACAAGAAACAAGATACGACTATCTCTCTAGAAACAACCGAAATAACTGTCTGAACGATTTAATGGATAACCACATTACTAACAGAAACTGACTATATATATCCACAAAAATAAGTCCAACTGGCACTAACTAACACTTGAATGAGACTCTCGTAAACAAACGTTAGTGCAGATATAACAGACTAAAAATCCAGATACAACTAGACATTGAACAGAACAAACACTGTCACAAAATAATAACACTAACATTCTCCCCCTTGACAGGTTATGTTCAATGACTAACACACAAAACTAAAGACCAAAAAATATTAATAAACCAGATATAAAAGATTTTAGGAATATAAACAAAGCCACTACAAAAGCAAAACGAATTACATATATCTCCCCCTTCATTGAATATGATCTGTGGGTTCCTGTGCTGTGCCAGACTCCCCCTGGGGAGGTGGTCCTGTCGACACAAAGGGTGTTGCAGTGTCAGCTGGAGGATCTAGATCAGGTTGTGCTGAACTAGTGACAGGATCCAAGGCTGAAGGCTCCCCCTGCATATGTGCATTATTCCCAGATGTGTCTGATGATGCGCCAAACGAATCATGATGAAACTCAGGCAGAGAGATGTCAGGCAGAGAATCCCCAGGAAAATGGTGCAAAAGAGTGGACTTGATAGAGCAAACCATTTGATACATTGAGGCCTCAAAGGCAAGCTGACGCTTTTGATCCTTCTTATAGCGTTTGGCAAAAGATTGAAACTCAGTAAACATTTGTACCTGCCAGCTGGAATCCGAGAGTCCTTTGAACATAGGAGACTTGCCTTTACTCACTGTGGTTCCTGAGGGAGTGGTTGAAGAAGGCTTCATGTTGACCACCGAGAGAAAGCTCGTACTGAGAACCAGATTCTGAACTTGATAATCATGCGTTGTGAGTGGAGGGTGAGCATCCATAAGAACTCGTTGAACTAAACTTGGAAATGGTAGCTTGTTACGAGTGCCAGTGGATTCTGAGGCTTCCAGTACCCGTTCAAAAATGAGCGAGGGCAGATCAATGGACACATTAGTGCCTACAGCATACAAGAACTTGCCAATCTCAAGTGTAACAGCAGACAAATGAGAACCCTATAGAATGGAGTCAAGTGAGTGGCCAGAATTTCCTGTTTGTCCCAAATATAGTCATCCCTGCCAGTTAGCACTCGACCCATCAAAGATTGATCTGGATTGAAGTGTTTCCCATATGTCGGATTCCTGATGGACTCAACTTGCAATAAGGACGCAATAGTGGATGGACCAAAAGGAACTCTATGACCCCTAACAAAGGCACTCACACACCCTGGATGACCCTCAGCAATAACAGTTCTATCCAGATTGGCATAGAATTCTCGAACTAATATGGGATGGGGAGCAGACAAGTTAGTGACCGTGTTGACCCATTTCCTAAGTTTTAAAAACTCATGCAGTTCAGGAAAATCATCTAATATGACCACTTGTTCGAACCAAAGCTCACGACTGCCAAACCACCGTTGATAGACAGAGGCTTTAGAGGCATCAACAAAGCATTGTACTGTTGCTGGGTCGACAGTTGATATAGGTACTTTGGGAAGTTTGGACTTTTTAGAACCTCTAGACGACCGTTTGGGAGATGACTTTGTAGAGGCAACTGGAGTGGGTTTTTTCTTGGATTTCTTTTCAGGTGGATGATACGTGGTGTCAGCAGAGGATTTTCTTTTGGGTTGAACACGTTCACTGGTTGGGGTAGGAATAGAGACCTTAGATGGAGGACGAGGAGGGCCAACAGGTTTCGAGGGAGACTGGTGACTCGACGAAGAACGGGTGACTCGTTTGGACACAGGTGGGGAAGGAGAAGAAAGTGAAGGACGAACCTTTTTAGAGATAGAAGGAGCCTTACCTAGAAACGTACGAGGTTTCTGACTGACCGGAGGTGAGGGGGGAGACGGGGTTGACTCTGAACTCGGGAAATGTGCAGAACCACCAACCTCCGACTGGTAGAGGACAATGTCACGACAGGGATTAGGCAATGCAGACGCGACTGTAGGAGGCACTGGAGGATCATCAGTCGACTCCACAGATGGAACAACCATAGCAACAGGGGTTACTGCAATGGGTGTGATATTCTCCATGATAGAGAGGAAAATATTTGGATGAGGCAGAGCTTAGGGTTTCGGAGAGGAAAGTGAAGAAGTGAGACTGATCACTTTCCGTAGGCCTTAAGTATAGGCACCCTGACACAACTGACCAGGCAAAAAATGATGATGATTTTTTTTTAAAATTTGATTTTTGCCAAAGAAACCGTACGCGCCCAAATTGAATATTTACTACCACATCATACGGCACACTAAACGAAACAAACCAACGTCATCAGGCAATGAGTGTATCAAAGAAACCAGAATTGTGACAAATATACCAACAATATTTGCATTTAGCCCACACTTAGACAAAACAGAAAAATACCAAAAAAAAACTTCGAGATACTCAACTTTTAAGACAAAAAAAATGATATCAGCCGATCAATGAAAAGTGTTTCTGAGAACACACGTACTGCACATCTTGAGCAACAGATCATTCCCCTTCCCCAGCGACAATGATACTTACGAGAGCACTACACCTTGAATCTCCATTCGTGTGTGAACAGTGATCTCATGTGGTCCAAGAAGAGTGAAAATCAGCTGGACCACTCTCTCAACTAAGCAACAACTGATAGTAGAAAAATAACGATTTTTGTATTGTTTTTTTTTTATGAAGCCTTTTTTTATATCACTCTGGCTTTTACTTTAGTACCCAGACATGGCTTTCACTCTCTTCCAGAGATGTAGCCGTCCTCTTTGAGTACCAAGAACTAATAGAGAAGGAGCATACTACTTATTAGAACAAGGTGTACGAGAGCTCTTCCCATTGCATCTGGAAGAGGTAGCCTTTTTGACTGGGGAAGATTCAAGTGTAGTAACAATCAAAGTAGTATATAGTAGATGGGGAAGGACAGAAGAACCATTGCTGAAGAACTGTGACATACACGCATACTCATAGGCAAAATAGATTGATCAGATGACACTAAGAACAGTTTAGATTGTACAGAGACCAATACATGTTCTTAAATGAGTAAAAGTTTGAGTATCTAAAGCTTTAGTGAACAGATCTGCTAATTGATTTGTTGTGGGCACATGAGATATTGACAACATATTTGACTCAACTAGTTCTCGGATAAAGTGGTACCTGATGTCGATGTGTTTGGTCCGAGAGTGCTGCACAGGGTTTTTAGAGATGTTTATGGCGCTTGTCCTGTCACAAAAGATGGTCAGTGTGTGTTGAGGATACCCATAATCAGTAAGCATTTTATTCAGCCATATCAATTGAGTGCAAGAATCGCCCGCCGCAATATATTCTCGCTTCGCAAAGGGAAAGGGAGATGGACTGCTGTTTTTTGCTATACCACGAGACTAGGTTATTCCCAATGTAAAATCAACCCCCTGAAGTGCTTTTCCTATCATCTATACACCCTGCCCAATCAGAGTCACTATATCCGACCAAAGAGGTATTCGTGTCACAACTATACCAAAGACCATAGTTAACTGTCCCAGCTAGATATTTGAAAATTCTTTTGACTGCAGAGAGATGAGACTGTTTAGGATTAGCTTGATACCTGGCACATAAACCTACACTAAAGGATATATCAGGACGACTTGCTGTGAGATACAGTAAGCCACCTATCATACTTCTGTATAGAGTGGGGTCTACAGGGTCACTAGACTCATCTCGTGACAATTTGGACGTGGTGCCTATTGGTGTGTGTGCATGCTTGACCTGAGAGAATCCAAACTTATCTAACATAGACTTGACATATTTAGACTGTGAAATGAATGTGCCATGATCTAGTTGTTTTATTTGGAGTCCTAGAAAGAAAGTAAGGTCACCTATTAAACTCATTTTAAACTCATTAGTCATTAAAGTGACAAATGTTTGGACTTCACTATCACAAGTTGAGCCAAAAATGATATCATCAACATATATTTGGGCAACAAAAATTCCTTTGTCAATATGTTTAATGAATAGAGTGCTATCTGCAGTACCTCGAGTGAAGCCATGAGAGATGAGAAATGAGGTGAGTCTATCATACCACGCACATGGGGCCTGTTTCAGTCCATATAAGGCTTTATTGAGCTTGTACACATGGTGTGGATGATGTGGATCTTCAAACCCCTGTGGTTGTTTGACATAGACTTCCTCTTGAATTACCCCATTGAGAAATGCACTCTTGACGTCCATTTGAAAGAGTTTGATCTTCAAAAAGCATGCAATGATAAGAAGTAGCCGAATGGATTCTAATCGAGCCACGGGTGCAAATGTTTCATCAAAGTCGATGCCTTCGACCTGACTATATCCTTGAGCCACAAGTCGTGCTTTATTTCGAGTCACTGTCCCAAATTCATCAGACTTGTTTTTAAACAACCATTTTGTCCCTATAACATTTGCACCATCTGGTCGAGGGACTATTATCCAGACACCCAGTCTCTTGAAATTTCCCATTTCATCCTGCATGGCAGCCAACCAGAACTCATCTAACAATGCATCTCGAAAACTTTTGGGCTCAATCTGTGACAGATAGCAGGCAAAGGCTAACAAATTCTGCAATTTACGTCTAGTGACCATGGTATCATTCAGATTTCCTATGACAGTGGCCTGAGGATGAGCCTTCTCAACCCAGGATGGGGGTCCGTTTTTATGTACTTTGACTTGTTGGGGTTCGTTGGTCAGGGCACTATCAACTTCATTTCCTCTTCCTGGACCACTGGCACTGGCTTGATTGTCACCTGATATGCCTGATGCTGTATTTAGAGACTCTGTAGGAGTGTCAGGATACACTTGAGGCTGTCTAGTGAGGACTGGTCTAGAGCCTGAGAGAACAGGAGAGTCATCTTCGATCCACACTTCTTCATGTCCTTCTAAATCATCAAATTTCACATTCATTGATTCGACTACAGAGAGAGTCCGTTTGTTGAATACTCTGTAAGCCCGACTGTTGGTGGAGTACCCCAGAAATGTTCCTTCATCACTCCTGGGATCAAACTTGGTCAAGTGATCCCGATCGTTCAAGACATAACACGTACATCCGAAAATATGGATGTGGCTCACGTTAGGAGGTCTTCCTTTCCATAGCTCATAGGCAGTTTTAGAGGTACCAGTGCGAAGATGAACTCTATTGCACACGTAGCAGGCAGTATTGACAGCTTCAGCCTAAAATCGTTTTGAAATATCTTTGGCCTGCATCATGACCCGAGCCATTTCCTGTAGAGTCTGTTTTTTCGTTCAACAACTCCATTCCGCTGAGGAGTTTTTGGGGCTGAAAACTCGTGGTGAATTCCCATGCCATTACAGAACTCTGAGAATATGGAATTTTCGAACTCTTTTCCATGGTCACTTCTCAGTCGAAAAACTTTTCCAACTTTGGAGTCTTTCTCAGTTTGCAATCTCAGTATCAAGGCAGAGAATGATCCAAATGTGTCAGACTTGTCTCTAAGAAATTCAACCCAGGTAAACCGAGAGTAGTCATCCACCAAGACCATTACATATCTTTTCCCACTGATACTTTCATTCTGCATTGGCCCCATTAAGTCAACATGCATTAGTTCCAACACACGAGAGGTGAGAAGTCTATTAATTGTGGGATGAGATGCCTTATGTTGTTTTCCAAGCTGACATGGACCACATACTCTCTCCTTGGAAACTTTCATGTCAGGAATTCCCTTTACAGCTTGAAGCTTCACCAATCTTTGGAGATCTCTGTAGTTCAAGTGTCCCAGCCTGTAGTGCCATAAGTCAGGTTTGTCCAAGAAGGTCCTGTTGCACACTATGGTATTGCATACAGCATAGCACTGGTCTACAGTTCTGTTTCCTGTTAAGACAACACACCCATCAGATGAAACTAAACATTGAGTTTTAGTGAAACTTACAGAGAGATTGTCGTCACACAATTGACCGATGCTGATGAGATTTGCTTTGAGTCCTCTCAAATGTAAGACATTGGTCAGTTGAGCTGCTCCATTCACATTTACATCACCTCTCCCAGCAATCTGTCCTTTGTTGCCATCCCCAAAAGTGACAGATCCCCCTTTTTCATCTTTGAAGTTAACTAGCAATTTCTTATTTCCAGTCATGTGACGCGAACATCCACTGTCGAAGTACCACTGACCTTCAACAAAGGCAGACAGAGATAGCTTTGCAACCAAACCAACATCAGGATTTGGTTTGGACTTTATTTTCCATTCTCGACGAGGTTTGCGTCCATGTGACTTATTTGGTGGAGGGAAACTATTTGGTCGATTGATCATGGCTTTCAAGTAGTTCTGCAATTTGTAACACTTAGGTCGAATGTGACCTCTCCTATTACAGAAATGACATGTAGGAATGAAATTGTCATTCTGTAGGAGGTTGTCAGCATCTGTCCTCCTTCCTTCAAATTTGAGTTTGATGGGTCCAGTTGGAACCTGTCTCCTCTCAGATGAGTCAGATTCGTTAATGGTGATTGAGGTGTCAGGAGATCCATCTTCCTTCTTTGATGAATTGACATTGGAGGGTAAGGAATGCTCAACAGACAGGTCATTCCCTTGCTTATATAGCATCTTATATCCTAATGAAGTTCGATCACCATAGGGCTTCTGAAGGTTTGATTGATAGCAGCAGTGCCTGGGGGAATGAACTGTAAAGCTTGCTTGGTTTGGATTAGATCAGCTGTGAGTTTGTAGATCTCATTCTCCTTTTCATCAAGAAGTCGGTTGAGATTTTTGACAGAGTCTTCTAACTTTCCTTTTTCAGTCTCCACTTGCTCTAGGGAGTTCTTTAGGGCACGAATCTGTTTAGTCATGTACTCCCATTGTGCAAACATTTCTTCATAAGCATGTTGACGACCTGTGCTGTCTGCTTCTGATGAGGTGGAGACTGCATCATCTTCAGATTCAACTGGATTACAGCTTTGGGCCATGAATGCTAGTACCTGCTTTTCCTCATCTGATCCTTCACTGGCTGTGGAGTTCTTTTCCTCATCACTATCACTCCAAGTTGCCGCAAGGGCCTTTTTCTTTTTTAGTGTGTTGGCACACTCAGCCTGAATGTGACCATATCCATCACATTTTCTGCACTTAATCCCTCGCCCCTTTTGATCAGTTGAGGCTTGTCCTGGTTTGAAATTTACTCCTTTGTTTCTCTTGAGAAGATTTTCTTTGTCAGCTGGTGAATTTTTCCTGTAGTTCTTTTTCAAGAACTTTGCATAGTTTCTTGTTAATAGGGCAACAGTTTCATCTGTAATGCCATTTAAGTCTTCCAGAACAGGTTTCTTGTTTTCTTGGTGAATAAGTGCAATGCCAACATCTGATTTTTCTTTCACCACCTCCTTTTGTTTCTTGGTTTTCTTCCACCTAGACTGTGATAGCTCATAGTTTTGTAATGACCCGATGAGTTCGTCAAGATCGAGTTCCTCAATGTTTCTCATTTCTTCGATAGAGGTAACTTTGGACATGAATCTTCTGGGGAGGACACCAAGCACCTTTCGAACCAGTTTCGAGTTAGAGTAAGTTTTCCCCAGAGCATATGATTCATTAGAGATGTCACAAAGTTTTGCATGGAATTCAGCCACAGACTCATCCTCCTCCATGGTAAGATTTTCGAAAGCCTTTGCCAAGGCACGCAGCCTTCATTTCTTGACAGCATCAGTTCCCTCGTTCTTAATCTTTAGCTTCTCCCATGCTTCCTTAGCAATTTCACAATTGGCTATAACCTTCAACTGGTTAGTGGAGACAGCATTAAACAAGGCATGAAGAGCCTTTGAGTTGAAATTCGCTCTTTCCATTTCAACAGTGGTCCATTGACTCATGGGTTTGGGTATGACGATTTCATTCTCCATCATCGTTGGTTTCCACCACCCTTCTTCTATGGACATCCAAACTCTTTCATCAACAGCTCTCAAGAAAGCACGCATCTTGCTTTTCCAGTATGGATAATTGGCTCCTTCCAGCATAGGAGGTCTCGAGGTGGAGCCTCCTTCTCTAAACATTTCCATCCTGCACACAGAAGTGGTAAACAGACACACAAATGTTCTGTAGTTCTTTGAGAGAGAACTCAGAGGAGGTTAGTTGCGACAGAATCGATCGTTAAGGTTGATTCAAGAATCAACGATCAAGAATCATACAGTAGTAGGATCTAACACAAATTTTTATAAAATTTCAAGCTCTGATACCAATTGAAAGTGCAACTAGTAGATTTTAATGATTCAAGTTACCAAGTTGTACATCTTTAGATTGATTGATTTCAAGATATGAGTTATGAACATGAATTAAACTTTAAGCTGTAAATCACACATCAATTTACAAGCTTCATCTGCACTGAGAACACATCTCAGCCGACTAGTGCTTGGGTTCCCCGAACCAGGGTAAATTCATCCACTAATTATCAAAGGTTCATATTACAATTTCCAATTCTCTCTAAAGGAATCAAATACAACCTTTACAGCAATTAGTAATGAATTACCAACGACAATCAAGAACACTGATTGTTAATGCACAATCCCTTGTGCAGCAACTGAGCTCCTCTTCAACATGTCTTCAATCTGAAATCCCTTCAGATCTGATGATGAAGATGACACTGAAATCCCTTCAGTTTGAACTCAACAATTCCAGATTCAGATCATTCCGCCATTGATGAACACTCTCAAGCTCCAAGATCTAACCTGTAATCACAACAACAAGAAACAAGATACGACTATCTCTCTAGAAACAACCGAAATAACTGTCTGAACGATTTAATGGATAACCACATTACTAACAGAAACTGACTATATATATCCACAAAAATAAGTCCAGCTGGCACTAACTAACACTTAAATGAGACTCTCGTAAACAAACGTTAGTGCAGATATAACAGACTAAAAATCCAGATACAACTAGACATTGAACAGAACAAACACTGTCACAAAATAATAACACTAACAGAACCTTCATGTCGCGGATGAGGATGGATGGGAAGTCAACGAGGAGAGGGAGTCTGAGGTTGGAAAATCTTGTCTGTTGGGGAGATTCTGTTCAAACAAGAACATGAATAGAAACCTAATCCGGACAATCTTGGGCAGAGTTTGGGGGTTAGCAGAGGTAGATTCGGGGGTGAAGATTAAGAAGGTGACTATCGAAGCCTCCTTCCTGATTTTCTCCTTCAAGAACGAATCGGATTTGTCGAGAATTGTCAATAAGTCTCCGTGGATGCTGAACAATGGAGTGTTGATTCTTCAACGCTTTTCAAAACTTCCGTCTAACTGGGAGGTGGAGATGAATCGGTTTCCGTTGATGGGTAGAGTTTTGAATCTTCCCACTAAAGCTATAACCAAGAACAACATGCTACGACTAGCATCAATGGCGGGAGAGGTTATTGAAATCCAAAAAGAAGAGGTAACAAAGATTACAGTGAATGGTTATTTTTGGTTTAAAGTGTGGATCGCGATCGATAAACCGTTATGCCCGGGGTTTCTCTATCCTAATTCTGGTGATCGAATTTGGCTCCCATTCCGTTATGAAAGATTGCCCTTTATGTGTTTTAGCTGTGGGAAGATAGGACATGATTTCAGGTCTTGTGCATCACATCCTGTGACTGTCGTGGATGGTAAGGGTCGTTCTTCAGCAGCCTTCGGTGCTTGGTTGAAAATCGATGATAAACCAATGGGGCAAAAGGGAAGAACAGAGAACACAGAAGATGGAGAGAAGGGTACTAATTTCATTCAACCTGCTGTTAGCTTGAAGGGGATTAGCGAAGTGGAAAAGTCTCAATTGGTAAAAAGTCTGGGGGAAGTCTTGAATCCGACTCTACTCCAAGAATTACCAACCAGAATTCTCTGCGTGGGGAGGTACAAACTTCTAAAACTTCTTTTCCATTCGAATTTGTGAACTTAATGGATTGCTTTGATGCCAATCGGGGAGGAAAGGAGTTAGAAAAAGAAGGAGGATCAGGGGTGAAAAGAAGAGCGGACAGTAGTGAGGTTTTGAACAGGGGAACCGGGTTAGCCAATGAAACAGGGAAGAGATTACACAGAGATGACAGTAGAGGTAATGAGAAATCGGAAGTGGTTGTCTCCAACAAGGAGGGGGAGTGGATAGACATCCCTATCACTTTGGACAGGAGCTTTGGGAGTGTGAAAACCGGTCAGAAGGGAGGGAGGAAAAAGAGAGTTGTGAATAGAAAAGATAAGAAGATCGATACTAAATTGAAATCCCCAGTGGTGACCCAAGGCGACGAATGGATAGGAAGCTCAGGAAACTTGATGAAGGATAAAGCATCAAGGGACATTTCTAAGTCTTTGGATTTGTCCTCTGGTTTGATTTTGGAAGCGGCGCACTCGGTCGAACTGAGTCGCCGAGAACAATGAGTATCATGTTTTGGAATGTTCAGGGGCTTGGGAACCCCTGGACATTAAAAACTCTTTGCTCCCATCTGAAAGATTATCATCTCGGGATGATATTCCTTTCTAAAACTAGACTTAATGAAGCAGCGATGGAAAGAATTCGAATTGTGTTGGGATTTGAAAGTTGTTTTGTGGTGGCAGCCAAAGGTAAGAGTGGTGGTCTTGCCCTCTTGTGGAAAGATCCTTTTGAAGTTAATATAAAATCCTTTACTGTTTCCCACATAGATGCTATAATGGAAAATGGTTTAGGCTTTTCTTGGAGGTTTACGGGGTTCTACGGCAGTCCCGATCCGGGGGGGAGGAAATTCACTTGGCAATTAATATAGAGACTAAGAGATTTGATACAAGGAGCTTGGGTTTGTGGAGGTGACTTCAATGAGGTTCTTAAGGTAGAAGAGAAGAAAGGGGGCTGTTTGAAGAATGACTCACAGATTCGGGATTTCCAAAGAACAATCTCTTATTGTAACTTTAAGGAGATCGAGATGAGCGGGGGGGGGGGGGAGTTCACTTGGTGTAATGGGCGTCAACAAAACCTGGTTTTTGAAAAACTAGATAGAGTTATGGCTAACTCCAAATGGTTTCAAAGGTTTTGTGAGTCTTCCGTTACCCTCCTTCCTTGGTGGAGTTCGGACCATCGCCCCATGTTTTTTACTTTCAGTCATGTGAAGGATCAAACAAACAAGACACCAAACTAGAGATCTCGGTGCCATTATGAACAAGCTTGGGCCGAAGAGGAAGATTGTGGTAGGATTGTTGAATCGGTGTGGCTTGACAACTCTAATTGGGGTTCTCCTCAAGGGCTTAGGGGGCATATAAATTCTTGTGGGGAGGCTCTTAAGGAGTGGAATAAGGATAAGAAGGCGGATCTAAAGGCTAGAACTAAGAAACTTAAAAAGGATTTGAAACACCTATCTACTTTATCGGGCGAGGAGGATTGGAAAACCCGGAGGACAATAGAGAGAGAGCTGAATGCTGCCGAGGTCAAGGAGGAGATCCTTTGGAAACAAAGAAGTCGGGCTCTATGGCTCACTCACGGAGATCGCAATACTAAATATTTCCATCATAAGGCTTCTCAAATGTAAAGCCCGCTTAGTTAATTTGGAAATTAACAGTTGTTTATGATTAATTATGAAATTATTTATAGCTATTTAAATAATTTATTATACTGTTATTTATGTTATTCAGTAGCTTGCCTATTTTGTAATTTCGGTGCCCGGTATTTTGGAACTCGGCGTTTGGCTCAGTAGGAATCACAACTTAGTATGTTAGCAGTTTGGGGACGGGTTTTAGACATTGGGAATGTCGGGAATGGCCGGGAATTTAGAATGTCCCAAAAATACCCCTTTAGTATGATTTATGTGATTTTATGGTGGAGGGGCAAAATGGTCTTTTTGCCCCATTAATGTTTGTCTTTTAGTGGCTTTTTATTTGAAAATTAATTGTTTATTTTATTTATTTGTTGGCTGAAATGAAATGTGTATTAAGTGACCTTTACTCCATTTCCTTCATTTTACAAAACAAAACCCAACACTTAGAAAAAATTAGAAAAACTCTCTCTTTCTTTCCTCTCTATTTTCGGCTGGTGCATGGGATTCAAAGGGCTGGGTTTTTCCATCAATTTCTAGCTAGATTCATCATCACTTTGGAACTCTTGTTTGTGGTAGGTGTTTCTTAATTTTCCTCTTTTGTTTTCTTGAAAAAAATGGTGAAAAGTTGAGTAAAATGCATGCTTTTGTGGCTGTTATTATTGCTGTGTTTGGTTGTTGATTTCTGAGGTTTAAAGCATGTTTAATTGATGTTAATTGAGCTGTTTGAAGCATGTTAGTTAGGTTGTTCAAAGCTTTGAGTTTCCTATGCAAAAATGTGATTTTTGGAAGAAAATATTGTGAATCTGTTCTGTGATGTTGCTGTTGTTTTTAATTGTTTTTCAGAGGCTTAGATAAGCTTGATTAAGTAGAATTAAGCTAGTGAAATGCATGTTTAGGTGTTTTTGCTCAAGTTTGAGTTTAGAACTCAAAGCTTGAGCTCCAATGGCATTTTTTATGTTTGAGGTTTCTGGGTTGTTTTGATGCTTTGGATATGTTCTAGGGAAGGTATAGAACAGGTCTGGAAAGTTTGAGGTGATTTGGGGTTGAATTGTGCAAGTTATGAAAATTTGATGTTGCTGCCTGCGAGGAACCGGAATTCCGGTTGTGCATCCGGAATTCCGGATGAGGGTCCTGAATTTCCCAGAACCGGAATTCCGGTTGGGCAACCGGTCTACCGGTTGGGGAATTTTTCAGAACCCGTGTTTTCCTCGTTTTTATGTTTTAGGGGGTATTGCCATGCTTTTTATCGATAGGGAAACTTTTAGCTCCTAGTTTTAGTCCCCGGGAAGTGATTTAGCGTGTCACTTATAGCGTTGTGATTTTTATGGTTTAGGAGCCAGTAATTCGCGCTCGGCTTCGATTCCGGTCGGGTTGACGGCACACTGAAATCGGAATCCGTGTAAGATTAGTATAACAGTATGCATATGTAGATTACATGTTTAGCGAGCATGTAGGAAGCGTTAGATTACATTAGTTGTATGTTGGCTTCGAACCATCCAACCCCGTCACGTCTAGACAGCCGGAGTATGACCAAGGAGTATGACCGGTTTGACCGATCAGCCGACACTTGGTTGGTGGTTCCGTGCTATTGACGTATCCCGTCGGTACAGCCGGAGTATGACCGGCGGCGGAGTATGACCGGTTCGACCGATCGGAGGATATAGTAACACGTCGGACAGTGCCGGAGTATGACCAAGCGGCGGAGTATGACCGGTTCGACCGATCAGGTTGTTACGTGTCAATAGTACCGTCCCTATGAACGTTCAGAACTCAGTACCATGTTGGACATGGCAGTAGTGGCTCAGTACCATGTTGGACATGGCAGTAGCGGGACTCAGTATCGTGTTGGACACGGCAGTTAGTATTATGTATGAGTATTATTATGCTTTTCTTACTGAGTCTGTCGACTCACAGTTTTACGTTATGTGTAGGTAAAGGCAAGGCTAAAGCTGATGGACCGTGAGCGAGCTTGAGAAGATTGTACATGTCGGGGCGGTTAGGCCTGGAGCGTACGATCATCGGGACAGCGAGGCTGATTTTTGTAACTGGTCGTTAGACGACTTTTATTTTATGTAACAGTTAAACAGTTAAACCTTTTGTAAATGATTTTATTATCGGGATCCCGAGTCTTTTGTAATATTGTTTTATAAGTTTAATTAAAAAGCAAAATTTTAATTAATCACGTTTTTCCATAAACCTCGTTGATTAGCAACGAGCTGCACAGTACATTTAAAAATCACGTAATACGCTTAAGTTAGTTAGGGTGTTACAATTTGGTATCAGAGCCGCCAGGTTGTCTTCCGAAGATCGTCACGACATGTACAATCATCATCAGCAGTTAGCTCGGTTCACGGTTCAGTAAGCCTTTATTGCTTTAGTAGTTTATTTTATTCAGTTATGAAAAAGAAAAGCCTGTTAGGAAGCATGTTAGTAGCCTGATAGTAGAATAGGCGCATGTTTCGTTTTTAATTTCCAAATTAAGCGGCATTAGTAAGCTCTCCTTGAATACGACCTGATATGCCAACTCTTGGTTTCGCAGGCGGACTACCAGGAGTCAGGGCAACTCCGTAGGGTCGAATCAAGGTCAGGGAGCTCAATTTCCCCCACCTGCTAGGGGCCGAGGTAGAGGTCCCCGAGGCAGGGCTCGTGGTCGGGGTGATGAGAACCCGCCACAGGCTGCCTGAGCTCCCCGGCCGATCGGGGAGCCCGGTGGGAGTTGCGGTTTGCGGAGATGCAAGCCGGATCGAAGAACAAGACCTCGAGATTCGAGAGGTTGAGACGGCGGGGTGCTCCTGCGGTTCTGTGCCCATAGTTCCGCGGGCACCGCCCTCGCCGCCTGTGCCAAGATAGTGGTGGCGGCCCATAGATTGGAACCTCTGTATGAGCGGTTCCGGAAGCAAGCACCTCCGGTATTCCTAGGAGGTCTGGATGTAATGAAATCCGAGCAATGGCTGACGGTGATCACCAAGATACTGAATTTCATGGGTGTCACCGGTAACGACAGAGTGGTGTGCGCCACGTTTCAGTTCCAGGAGGACGCTTTGGTATGGTGGGACATGGTGTCTCAGATCCATGACGTCACCACCATGACCTGGGAAAGGTTCCAGGAACTCTTCAACGCAAAGTATTACAATGAGGCGGTCAGAAGCGCCAAGAGGAAAGAGTTCGTTCACCTGACCCAGCGGGAGAACATGAGCGTCACTGAGTATACTACTCAGTTTGATCGGTTGGCGAGGTTAGCCTCGGGAATTGTGCCGACCGACTTCAGCAAGAAGGAGAAGTACCTGGACGGGTTGAATCCCAAGATCAGGCATGATCTAATGATTACCACAGACGACAGCACCACCTATGCTCAGATGGTGGAGAAGGCACTGCGAGCTGAGGGCGCAGTGGGGTGTATGTCAGAATCAGCCAGTACTCCGGTTAGTGGCGGGGCTCCTACCCCTCCTGCATCAGGCTATAGCAGGGGGAGTAGTGGTTCGGCCATTGATCAGAGGAAGAGAGCACCCACTGCTTCCGGTGGCTCGAGTCAGAACAAGAGGTTCCGGGGGAACCAGAACAGAGGGAGTCGTCCTGGTGGTACTGAGACCCGCTTCTCCTATCCCGAGTGCCCTAGCTGCAAGAGGCACCATCGGGGCGAGTGCAAAGGTCAGGGATGCTTTCATTGTGGCATGCCTGGACACTTCAAGAGGGAATGTCCCCAGCTCCGACCAGAGGCACCGAGAGCTCCAGCGATACCCACTCCAGCCAGGGTGTTCGCTATCACGCAGGCTGATGCAGATGCCAGCCCATCAGTTGTCACAGGTCAGCTTTCTATTAACAACTCACTATTTTCAGTGCTGTTTGATTCTGGGGCTACACATTCTTATGTGGCGGCCAGAGTCTTTAGTAAATTGAGTAGACCCTATGATAGATATGAATCAGGGTTTGGAACCCTGTTACCTGGCGGAGAATTGGTTATCTCCAATAGGTGGATTAGGTCTATGCCGATCAGGATAGATGGTAGAGAGTTAAGCGCTGATCTGATAGAGATGAGTTTAGTCGAATTCGATATTATTTTAGGAATGGATTTCCTATCTAAATATTCGGCGAGCATTGACTGTAAAAGGAAGATGGTGGTCTTCCAACCGGAAAGTGAAGAACCGTTTGTATTTGTTGGTTCAGTTCAGGGATCTCGGATCCCGGTGATCTCGGCTATGTCAGCGAGAGAATTGTTGCACGGCGGTTGCTTAGGGTTTCTGGCCGTGGTGGTGGACACCACTCGGCCAGACACCATTCGGCCAGAAGATATCAGGGTGGTTCGGGAATTTTTGGATGTTTTTCCCGAAGAACTTCCAGGGTTACCACCTCAGTGGGAGATTGATTTCGTGATTGACTTGGCACCAGGGGTGGAACCGGTTTCCAAAGCCCCATATAGAATGGCTCCAGCTGAACTTAAGGAATTAAAGATTCAGCTCCAAGGGTTGCTTGACATAGGGTTCATTCGGCCCAGTGTGTCACCCTGGGGAGCCCCGGTTTTGTTCGTCAAGAAGAAGGATGGATCTATGAGGATGTGCATCGACTACAGGGAGTTGAATAAGCTGACGGTGAAGAATAAATATCCATTACCTAGGATCGATGACTTGTTCGATCAGCTTCAGGGGAAGACGGTCTTTTCTAAGATTGATCTCCGTTCGGGTTATCATCAGTTGAGAATCCGAGAGGAGGACATTCCAAAGACGGCTTTCCGCACTAGGTATGGACATTACGAGTTTCTGGTTATGTCATTCGGACTAACCAATGCTCCTGCAGCATTCATGGACCTGATGAATAGAGTATTCAAGGATTTCCTCGATATCTGTGTGATTGTGTTTATCGACGACATCCTCGTGTACTCTCAATCAGAAGAGGAGCATGAGTTACATCTTCAAATGGTACTGCAACGACTTCGAGAACATAAGCTTTACGCCAAGTTCACGAAATGTGAGTTCTGGTTATCTCAGGTGTCCTTCCTAGGGCACATTGTGAGTAAAGATGGGATCAAGGTGGATCCCGGGAAGATTGAATCCGTCAGGGATTGGCCGAGACCGAAGACAGTGACAGAGATCAGAAGCTTCTTGGGTTTAGCTGGGTACTACTGTAGGTTCGTGGAAGGGTTCTCCAAAATTTCAATGCCCCTAACCGAGCTTACAAAGAAGAATCAGCGATTTATCTGGTCAGATAAATGTGAAGCTAGCTTTCAGGAGCTGAAACACAGATTGATTACTGCTCCGGTACTAGCTTTGCCTTCGGACAAGGAGAAGTTCGTAGTCTACTGTGACGCATCCAAACAGGGTTTAGGGTGTGTGTTGATGCAAGCCGACCGGGTTATCGCCTATGCCTCCCGTCAGTTAAAAGATTATGAACAGCGATACCCGACTCATGATCTAGAATTGGCTGCAGTGGTTTTTGCACTGAAGATTTGGCGGCATTACCTTTATGGGGAGAAGTGTGAGATCTATACCGACCATAAAAGTCTCAAGTATTTCTTTACCCAGAAAGATTTGAATATGAGACAAAGGCGTTGGTTGGAATTAGTGAAGGATTACGATTGTGAGATCCTCTATCATCCCGGAAAAGCCAATGTAGTGGCCGATGCCCTGAGCAGAAAGGGTCCCGGGCAAGTAGCTAGTATGGTTCAGATCTCACCTCAGCTAGCAGAGGATATGGTTAGATCCAGCATTGAGTTTGTGGTAGGTCAGCTTCACAACTTGACGCTGCAATCTGATCTGTTGGAAAGAATAAGAGTCGCTCAGATGACAGATCCGGAGTTAGTGAAAATCCGAGATGAGGTGTTGGCTGGTCAAGCCAAGGACTTTTCAGTGTCAGATAGTGGGATACTTTTGTATAAAGCCAGGGTTTGTGTTCCGAACAGTGTGGAACTGAGAATTGAGATCTTTGAGGAGGCTCATTCTACCCCGTATTCTCTGCATCCCGGCACCACCAAGATGTACCAAGATTTAAAACCGTACTTCTGGTGGAGCGGTATGAAGAAGAATTTGGTAGAATTCGTATCGAGATGCCTCACGTGTCAGCAGATTAAGGCTGAACATCAGAGACCAGCAGGGTTGTTGCAGCCTCTAACCCTACCAGAATGGAAATGGGAGGATATTACGATGGATTTTGTGGTCGGGTTACCTAGGACCACGGGTTTATTTGATTCCATCTGGGTAGTGGTGGATCGATTTACGAAATCTGCTCATTTTCTGCCGGTTAGAACAACATTTACAGTGGATCAGTTGGCAGAGTTATATGTCAGAGAGATAGTGAGACTTCACGGGGTACCGAAGTCTATAGTTTCGGACAGGGATCCGAAGTTTACCTCCAAATTTTGGCAAAGTTTGCAACGGGCAATGGGTACAAAGCTAAAATTCAGTACAGCATTCCATCCTCAGACAGATGGTCAGTCCGAAAGGACAATTCAGATATTGGAGGATATGTTGAGAGCCTATGTTATGGACTTTGAAGGCTCATGGAGTAAATATCTACCGTTGATAGAATTTTCGTACAACAACAGTTATCAGAGTACGATAGGGATGGCTCCCTATGAACTGTTGTACGGTAGGAAATGTAGATCCCCAATCCACTGGGATGAGACAGGGGAGAGGAAATACCTAGGTCCAGAGTCAGTTCAGCGGACCAATGAAGCGATAGAGAAGATAAAAGCTAGAATGCTTGCCTCACAGAGCAGACAGAAGAGTTACGCAGATCCGAAACGCAGAGATGTTGAGTTCCAAGTAGGGGAACATGTGTTTCTACGGGTATCTCCGATGAAGGGGATTAAACGTTTCAGGAAAAGAGGCAAGTTATGCCCTAGATTTACAGGACCTTTCGAGATTCTCGAGAAAATAGGTCAAGTGGCATATCGGTTAGCATTGCCTCCAGCCTTATCAGCAGTTCACAACGTATTCCATGTCTCGATGTTGAGAAAATACGTTTCAGACCCCTCTCATATACTCAGTTATGAGAGTCTTCAGCTTCAGCCAGACATGACTTATGAGGAACGGCCCGGTGCAGATCCTGGATAGAAAGGATAAAGTCCTTCGGAATAAGACCATAGCATTGGTCAAGGTTCTCTGGAGAAACAGTAAGGTGGAAGAAGCCACCTGGGAGCTAGAGTCAGATATGAGAGCTCAATATCCAGAGTTATTCAGGTTAGATTTCGGGGACGAAATCCTTTTAAGGGGGGGATAGTTGTAAAGCCCGCTTAGTTAATTTGGAAATTAACAGTTGTTTATGATTAATTATGAAATTATTTATAGCTATTTAAATAATTTATTATACTGTTATTTATGTTATTCAGTAGCTTGCCTATTTTGTAATTTCGGTGCCCGGTATTTTGGAACTCGGCGTTTGGCTCAGTAGGAATCACAACTTAGTATGTTAGCAGTTTGGGGACGGGTTTTAGACATTGGGAATGTCGGGAATGGCCGGGAATTTAGAATGTCCCAAAAATACCCCTTTAGTATGATTTATGTGATTTTATGGTGGAGGGGCAAAATGGTCTTTTTGCCCCATTAATGTTTGTCTTTTAGTGGCTTTTTATTTGAAAATTAATTGTTTATTTTATTTATTTGTTGGCTGAAATGAAATGTGTATTAAGTGACCTTTACTCCATTTCCTTCATTTTACAAAACAAAACCCAACACTTAGAAAAAATTAGAAAAACTCTCTCTTTCTTTCCTCTCTATTTTCGGCTGGTGCATGGGATTCAAAGGGCTGGGTTTTTCCATCAATTTCTAGCTAGATTCATCATCACTTTGGAACTCTTGTTTGTGGTAGGTGTTTCTTAATTTTCCTCTTTTGTTTTCTTGAAAAAAATGGTGAAAAGTTGAGTAAAATGCATGCTTTTGTGGCTGTTATTATTGCTGTGTTTGGTTGTTGATTTCTGAGGTTTAAAGCATGTTTAATTGATGTTAATTGAGTTGTTTGAAGCATGTTAGTTAGGTTGTTCAAATCTTTGAGTTTCCTATGCAAAAATGTGATTTTTGGAAGAAAATATTGTGAATCTGTTCTGTGATGTTGCTGTTGTTTTTAATTGTTTTTCAGAGGCTTAGATAAGCTTGATTAAGTAGAATTAAGCTAGTGAAATGCATGTTTAGGTGTTTTTGCTCAAGTTTGAGTTTAGAACTCAAAGCTTGAGCTCCAATGGCATTTTTCATGTTTGAGGTTTCTGGGTTGTTTTGATGCTTTGGATATGTTCTAGGGAAGGTATAGAACAGGTCTGGAAAGTTTGAGGTGATTTGGGGTTGAATTGTGCAAGTTATGAAAATTTGATGTTGCTGCCTGCGAGGAACCGGAATTCCGGTTGTGCATCCGGAATTCCTGATGAGGGTCCTGAATTTCCCAGAACCGGAATTCCGGTTGGGCAACCGGTCTACCGGTTGGGGAATTTTTCAGAACCCGTGTTTTCCTTGTTTTTATGTTTTAGGGGGTATTGCCATGCTTTTTATCGATAGGGAAACTTTTAGTTCCTAGTTTTAGTCCCCGGGAAGTGATTTAGCGTGTCACTTATAGCGTTGTGATTTTTATGGTTTAGGAGCCAGTAATCCGCCGCCCTTCGCCTGGGCCAAAGTTGACCAAGACACCCGAAATCGAATCCGTAAGATTAGTATAACAGTATGCATATGTAGATTACATGTTTAGCGAGCATGTAGGAAGCCTGTTAGATTACATTAGTTGTATGTTGGCTTCGAACCATCCAACCCTGTCACGTCGGTACGGTGGAGTATGACCAACGGCGGAGTATGACCGGTTTGACCGATCAGCCGACACTTGGTTGGTGGTTCCGTACTATTGACGTATCCGTCGGTACAGTGGAGTATGACCAGCGGCGGAGTATGACCGGTTCGACCGATCGGGAGGATATAGTAACACGTCCAGACAGCCGGAGTATGACCGGCGGCGGAGTATGACCGGCTCGACCGATCGTGTTGTTACGTGTCAATAGTACCGTCCCTATGAACGTTCGTAACTCGGTACCATGTTGGACATGGCAGTAGTGGCTCAGTACCATGTTGGACATGGCAGTAGCGGGACTCAGTATCGTGTTGGACACGGCAGTTAGTATTATGTATGAGTATTATTATGCTTTTCTTACTGAGTCTGTCGACTCACAGTTCTACGTTATGTGTAGGTAAAGGCAAGGCTAAAGCTGATGGACCGTGAGCGAGCTTGAGAAGATTGTACATGTCGGGGCGGTTAGGCCTGGAGCGTACGATCATCGGGACAGCGAGGCTGATTTTTGTAACTGGTCGTTAGACGACTTTTATTTTATGTAACAGTTAAACAGTTAAACCTTTTGTAAATGATTTTATTATCGGGATCCCGAGTCTTTTGTAATATTGTTTTATAAGTTTAATTAAAAAGCAAAATTTTAATTAATCACGTTTTTCCATAAACCTCGTTGATTAGCAACGAGCTGCACAGTACATTTAAAAATCACGTAATACGCCTAAGTTAGTTAGGGTGTTACATCAAAGGAAAAAGAAAAACACAATAAGTGGCTTATTTGATGATCAAAGAAGGTGGTGTACGAAAGACAAGGAGATTGAGGAAATCTTAGTTCGCTTCTACTCGGATCTATTCTCCTCTTCAGACCCATATCCACACATGGAAGAAACTCTAGCTCGGTGTCCCCAACCGACTGTGTTTTCATGATAATGCAATACTTTTGGAAGACTTTACAGCGGAGGAGGTTAAAGAGGCTATTGGGCAAATTCATCCACTTAAAGCTCCGGGAAAAGATGGTCTCCCGGGGTTGTTTTATCATAATCATTGGACCAAGTCGGGCCAAGAGGTGATTACTACTTGCCTAGAAGTGCTAAACAAGAACAAGGATTGTAGCAGTTTGAATGTCACTCTCTTATGCCTAATCCCCAAAGTGAAGAAACCAACCATGGTAGGTGACTATAGACCTTTGAGTTTGTGCAATGTTGTGTACAAAGTGATATCCAAATGCCTTGCTAATAGAATGAAATTAAGCCTGGACAAAGTAATTTTAGAGAACCAAAGTGCTTTCATCAAAGGAAGACAGATTCAAGATAATGCCATCCTTGGGTTTGAAAGTCTACATTGTTTGAAGAAGGGTCGTTTTGGCAACGGAAGGAAAATGGCGCTAAAGTTGGATATGTCTAAAGCCTATGACCGGGTCGAATGGGAGTTTATAGAGGCGATGATGAGATGTCTGGGGTACGAGGAGGAGTGGATCGTAAAGATTATGGGGTGTGTGAGAACGGTCACCTTCTCAATCTTGCTAAATGGAGAGCCCCGGGGGTCATATTGTCCCAAAGAGAGGCTTGAGACAAGGAGACCCCATCTCTCCCTTCTTGTTTCTCATTTGTGTCGAAGGATTATCATGCTTACTTAACGAAGCTAGCCGAGCCGATAGGTTACATGGGCTTCGATTTGGCCTCTTGGAGAAAAGATTAACGCATCTTCTATTTGCCGACAACAGCTTGATATTCTTGGATGCTAATTTAGAGGAAGGGGCAGCTCTAGGTGAGGTTCTTCGTATCTATTCAGCTATGTCTGGCCAATGCATCAATTTCAATAAATCAAGCTTATGGTTGGGCAGTAAAATTAGACATACAGATGGTCAAAGGCTTGCTACTTCACTGGGGTCACATTTATAGAAAACCATACTAAATACTTGGGCTTACCTGCGTTCGTTGGAAGGAATAAAAGAGAAGTGTTTGGTCAGACTCGGAATAAGGTATGGGAGAAACTTCAAGGTTGGAAGATGGGTCTCTTCTCTCAAGCGGGTCGCGAGGTGTTAATTAAATCAATAATACAAGCTATTCCGGTCTATCTAATGAGTTGTTTTAGATTAACAAAGGGGCTGATCCGTGAGATTCAGAGTCTTATCGCTCGATTCTGGTGGGGATCAACAAAAGATAAACACCAAATTCATTAGGGCAGCTGGGATAAACTTTGCAAAGATAAGTGGCCTGGGGGTATGGGATTCAGAGATTTGGAGGATTTTAACCAAGCCTTACTTGCTAAGCAAGGGTGGAAACTTGTTACCTACCTGATAGTTTGGTCGCTCAAGTGCTGAAAGCCCTCTACTACCCAAATTCTGGTTTCTTAACCGCTGGCCTTGGGAGTTATTGCTCAAATATTTGGAGAGGAATCATTTGGGGCCGCGAGCTTATAGTAAAGGGTTCAAGGTGGTGTGTGACAAATGGTAATCAAATAAGAATCAATGAAGATCATTGGATTCCTCGAGGGGCCCCTTTCCTTCTCCGCACTCCGGCTATGGTTCCCCCCAACTCATATGTGAGTTCTCTAATGGATGAGGTGGGTGATTGGAACATAGAGACTCTCAAGGAAACAATGCATGAAGACGACATCCCTTGGATTTTAGGTATCCAAACTCGAAAAGATGGTGGGGAGGATGAACTAATATGGCACGATACAATCAATGGGGAGTATACGGAAGCTAGTGGTTACAAGAAAATTCAATCTATAGTGAGGGGGTGGTGGAAGATGTTATGGCAATCGAATTTAACCCCGAAGATGAAGAATTTTATTTGGAAGGTGTGTCACAACTGGATTCCTTCAAAGAGTATTCTGGCTCATAGAGGAATTCAACTTGATCGCTGTTGCACGGGTTGCTGGAATCATGAGGAAACCATAGGCCATGCATTGTGGAAGTGTCCTCGGTTGAAGAATGTTTGGCGTTCTGCGGGGTTCTGGCATCTTTTCCCCAAAGAACTCGAATCAATGACTGATATGCTTGCCTTTCTAATGTATATGAAGTCAAATTGTTCTACAGAGGACTTTGAAGTATTTCTGGGGCTAAGTTGGCTTGTTTGGAGTCAAAGAAATCAACGCATTTTCCAAAATAAGACTGTTGATATGGGTAACTGGATTCCTTGAGCTCTCGACTACATTTCTAACTTACTGCAGAAGGATAAAGATCACAACCAAATCATCCCAGTCAAGGAGAATAGAATATGGACTGGACCTCTGAAAGGATCCTATATGCTGAACTGCGATGCTTCGGTTTGTACAGACACACACGGGTGCGGCATTGCTGCTGTGATCAGGGATCACAGAGGTTGTTTGCTGGCGGCGGAAGCTGGGTTTCAGACCGGCCAGTTTTCAATTTTATTGGCAGAGGTCTTGGCTATAAAACTAGGTCTGCATTTGGTTCAAAGAATGGAAACTAAACCTTTCTTTATTAGCTCAGACAACATCACAGCAACCAATCATCTGAAGTCTAAAACAGCTTCTCGGGCCGACTGGGGGATTCCCCTGTTAGAGATTTTCTCCTTAAATATTTTAGATGGTTGTGTGGGAATTAATTTTGTGTATAGAGATTGTAATTTTGTGGCCCACTCTTTAGCAAAGAGGGCTCTTAATTATAGATGTAATTCTTTTTGGTCAGAGGGTATTCCCTCTTGTGCTGCTGCGTTTTTGATTGCAGACATGCCAGACCTGGTGTAGTTCTTTGGTTGTTGAATAAAGCATTTCTTTCTCAAAAGAAAAAAAAAACTAATTTTAATTAGTGTGTGGGGTTATTTGAAAATCAATAGTGAAAAGTCAAATTTAAAATATGCAGAAAGAGAAGAGGAGAATGGAGATTAGCTTGAAATATATTTAAAAAATAATAATGCTACACACTTACTATGGACACTTAACTCGAGCCGGTAATAATAAAATTATAAAGAATAGGAGTAGCAGGCATATAACTGGACATATGAAAGAAAGAATATAAAAAACAAGAAATATGATAGCTTCCAAATAATATTATAACAAAGCAATGCTCTCCAAATTTTTCTTAATATCATCTATAACATCATAATCTTATATTTAGATTTGGGCCAACTTTCTTCTCAGTTGGGCTTCCAGCTTTCTTCACAATGCAAGTTGCCACTTCTGACTTTTTTTTTTTTTTTTGAAACTTGAACTGCAGCCATCGTAATCTCATTCTTCTCTTGAAGCCTCTCATCAATCTCATAGCACTCCATGATAGATTCAACAAAATATATGTGTTTATGTATATTTGTTTTGAGCAAATCAGTAAACATATATTTTTAACAAATTAACCCGATAAACTCAAGATCCACATATATATATAGCTAAGTATTCAAATACAATTTTAAAATCTAAACTTAAAACAAAATCAAATGGACAATTCATGCTCAACTAAAGCTATATATATATACTGTTATGATTACATCAACCCAAATATTCTTACTTGCTGTAACCGAATTATAAAAATTAAAAAGTATAATTTGAGATATATAGACTAAAATCATCCAAATAAACAAATAAATTAGTTACACATAGAATTATAAATGATACTTTTTTAGAGTGTGTTTGAAGCTTATGTGAAATTTTTTAGATCTCTTCACTACTATTTTTTATCTCTATTTTTTTTTATATAAATATATATGTATATAGAAAATTTATATTGAAAAAATGAAAAATATACGTACATATATTTTATTGTTGTTAATTAAATTCAAAATAGTATAGTAATAGAGAAAATTTAGAAATTAAATTTTTATTATGAATTTTTATTTATTTAAAATAATTAATTTTAATAAAAAAAAAAGAAAAAAAATGAGAGATATACGTACAAGATTAGGTATATATATTTTGTTGGTTTTAATTAAATTCAAAATAGGATAGTAAATTTATGGTTTAAATAATATCATATGAGAATAATATATAATATTGTATATATATAAATAATATTAGTTCAAATATCAAATATCAGTTTAAATGAGATTTGTTTTATTTTTATTTTATTATTTTATTATATATAAATAATATTTTATTATTTTATTAAATATAAATAAAAAGTCACACCTATAAATTTCTCATAAACCAAAAATTCAGTTATATAGGCACATTTTATATAGAATATATATATACATCATATATTTTCTCGACTTATTAGTTGTGATCTGAATCATGAAAAATTCTCCAAACCTACAGAAAATTCTCATATATATAAAAATTGTTAGTCATATGAAACCAATCATGCAATACTTTAAAAGCGAGTATCGAGTCCCATATAATTTAATATAATAGCTCTTAGGGAGTATCGCTAGTCAATCGCAACGCGATATGTCGAGAAGGTGTAAACACCACTGATGCGTAATAACAATGCTCATACTTAAATTACACCTAATCTATTGGAATTTAACATATGATAATGGCTAAAATTAAATACTATTAAAAATACATCATATTTTAATGTTTTGCTTATTAAAGATTATTTTAACTTCAAAAATGTTTCAAAATAGTTTTATTCCAAAACATTTGAGAACCATCATTTTTGAAATATTCATATTAATTACTTAAAGAACGGGTATATAACAAATTTTTATTTTTAATTTATTAAACTAAGAATTCATAGTTTAACATCATTGCTTTGAAAAGTCATGATAAGCCGGCATTTAATCTAGTAATACTATATGTTTTTTATTTACATTGAGAATATTGTTTCTTATTTGAGATTTAACTTTTTCATTGATAGTTTTTATTTTTTTTAAATATATACAGTTAAATCCCTATATATATTTTTGAAACCCATATATATATATATATATATATATATTAACGGTGTGTGCGTAGGATTGGATTGGACTGAAAAAAATTGGTTAAAGCAGAAAGTAATTTTGTGTTTGATTTAAGATTAATGGACTGAACTATTTTATTTATTTTTTTTAAAAAAAAAACTTAAATTAAAATAAAAATAAATAATAAATAGATAAATAAAAATAAAAATAAATAATTCACAGAAAAAAATAATAAAAAAAATTAAATTATAAAATCAAATAAAATAATCTATCATATATACATCATAAATATATAATAAAATAATTTATCATATTTTTATTTAATAAATAATTAAAATATTAAAATAAAATTACTTAAATATTATAAAATTATTTATGCTAAATACTAATTTAATCAATAATTTAATACAAATATTATTTTTTCTAAAATATTAATATAAATTTCAAGTAATTTAAAAATATATTATTTCTCTTGAAATCAATTTAAGTAATTATCATTTAATTAATATTATTTTAAATTTTAAAAGCTTACGTATGATTTTAAATACATTTTCACTTATTTTAATGAATATATTTTTGATAAAAAAATTTATAATAATCATTTAAATTCTTATTAATTTTTAAATGTATTAACAAAATTAAAATTAAAAAATCGATAAAAAAAATCTTACCTGCATGAGATTATTTATCCCACCTTACTGAATGGAATAAATAATTTCAGATAAATAGAATTAACTGGATTAGTTATTCACACTAATTAACCTATTTAATCCAATCCTAAGTACTAAAGGGACCCTAAAATTAAAACATCAACCCTAAACTATTCAATTTTTTTTCACATAAGAGAATCTTTAGTCAGCGTATAAAAAAAATTCTCAAATATTTAGTTGAATTTAAAACATTAGATGTACCACACTATCACATGGATCGATCTAATTGGTTGGTGGGTATACGGGGACTAGTGCTATGATTATATATATTTGGATTATTTGGTGGTATAATTTTTTTTTTAAAAAAATAATAATAATTAATCTTAATTTTAGTTCAATGACCAATAAAAAAAATTAAAATTTTTGAACTTAATTTTATTATTTAATTAAGAAAAATTCTCTTAGCACTATATTAAAAATATATTTACATTTAATATATTTTTTATTTTTCTTTAATTCAAATTTAACTATTTCTTTAACTCTCTTTACAATGCAAAAAGAAATAAATTTTTGACTAATTAGGTTTTTTCTGCTCCTTAAACTTTGATATGTATCAAATCATACCCCCTAAATTTTTAAGATCGTTAAAAATACTCCTTGAACTATTAAGATTGTTGAATTTAAGCACTTTTATCCAATTTTAATAAAAAAGTTCAAAGAACATGATTTAGTATATGTCAAAGTTCGATAGATATGATTTGGTAGTTATCAAAGTTTGGGGAGTATGATTTAATACATAAACAATCACTGAAATAGTAAATTGAATAAAATTAGACAAAAGTCCTTAAATCTAACAATCTCAATAGTTCAGAGAGTATTTTTAACGACATTAAAAATTTAAAGAGTATGATTTGGTACATGTGAAAGTTCAGAAAGTAAAAATCTTAATTAATTTAATTTTTTTTAATTAAATAATAAAATTAAGTATAAAAACGTAAATCTATAACTATAATCCTCGTAATATTAATTAAAAGTACGTACCATAAATATTATTTATATTTATCAATTAAGTAATTATTAATTATTTAAAAGTCAAGCAAAAGTCAGAGGTGCCATGAATAATGAAGCACAGCACATGGGTACTTGGAACCTATTAAATCTCACAGTTTTTCAGTTCAGTTCACATGACTTTAAAGACTTTTTATTTTTATTTTTTATTATTATTATTTGAGGATATAAGCACCGCTACCTCTCTCTTTGAAAACTACTATTTATTTACTTTATTATAAAATCAAACTAGCTATATACTACTTATCAGATCCCATTCTGATTCTAGTTTGGCTATGGATTTTTTAATTATTTTCACACATATATAATAAGAGAAGCATACACTGTATATTATTATTATTATTATTATTATTATTATTATTATTATTATTATTATTATTTTAGTCATTGATTGTCTTGCTTCACGTGAAAATATGTTAGTTCCTTTTTGAAAAACAAAAAATGATTTTTAATTAGATCATGTTTTTCTGAAAAGATGTAATTATAAAAAAAAAAATAGAATTTTTATAATAAATCAAATATAGTCCATTACAGATAATCTTCATTAAGTATAATTAATAATAGAAAAATACTAAAGGGTACTAGTGGTGCCTAACACCTTTCCATGTATCAATATCGCTATTGATCTAACTAAGTATCGAATCCCATATAATTCAATGTAATAGCTTTTAGGGAGTATCGCTAGCCAATCGCAACGCGACATGTCGAGAATGTGCTAGGCACCACTGGTGCCTAATAGCAATGCTCTTAATAAAAATAAACAATCCAAGACGTTTGTAATAAGGATAAAAATCTTAACAACATCTTTAACTAAATGACTCATAAGTGTGAGCTGTAAAACATCAAAACAATGTGAAAAAAATTAAATTTCCATCCTAAACGATCATGTGACAGATCACACCTACTAATGACTGTGACCCATAATTTCTCCGGGTATACGTGGCAAGCGGGTCATGTGGTACCTGGACCAATACTTTAGAGAGTAATTATGTTAAATCTTTCTAAAACTGTAAAAGAACTCATTAGCCGCGTCCGTGGAGTCCCTTTGAGAAAGTGAGATTTACTTCCTCAGCTTTGAGAATTAAGTCCATCCGGAGATGTGTTAAGAAAGGCAAACGAGTCCGAACGCCAAGACTTGGATCTAAGTCATTGTAGGCGCATTAAATGTAGCATAGAGAAAACATCTGCACATTGCCTTGAAAGGACGTGTCAAAGGTTTAAACCCATCATTCTCTGATTTCACACTATCCAACATCTTTTATGACGGTTGCAAAATGAATAGTCAAATCATTAGCAGAAGCTAAGGGTTTATCTCACCAAACACTTAGAGCAAATCTACGTGTTGTATGAAAATAGGCAGACATGCCCTATTGTCCAAACTTGAGGAATTGTGCAAGTAATGTACATACAATTACGACAATGGTGGCCTTTTTACCATCTTTATGAGGCTATAAATACCCCCAACTACATTCATGCAAGGGGGTTGGAGAAAATAGTAAAAAACTCTCTGTAAAGAACAACCACATTAATAACAGTGACTCGTGGACTAAGGCTCATTGATACTTCAACCACGTAAAAAAATCTCGTATTAAATTTCTTCTAATCATTCGAAATAGCTCTAATTAATAGTTGCCAAAAATCTTAGTCAATATTTTAGTACTTTCATTGAGAGCTAAGCATTCCATAAAAGGAAAATCATAAATAGATTCCTGATACGATGGTGTTGACTAGGAATAACTCGCGTCGACCTCCTCCGCCTAAAGGTCATGTGGGTCCAAATAGAGAAGAAGCGGTTTCGAGGGTAGATATCGAGGAGCAAGACAAAACTGAGGATCCCGAGTATGAAGAAAACCAACAAGAGTAGGAGGCATAAGATGATGGTAGCTATGCTGAATTGATCGCGTTAAGACAAAAAAGCTGCTAACCATGAGGTTGAGTTGGCAGAACAAAAAGAGCAAAACAAGAGAATACAAGAAATAGTAATTTCCATGAAAACAACGATAGAAGTTGTAGGCATTCACGTACACCCAAATGTGGGCTCGCTTGGACAAGATAAGACGGGAGAAGGACCTTCTCAGCCATCGGGTGACTAGAAGCAAAAGAACCGAGAGCCCAGCCCTATCTGATACCCTTCCAAAAGTCTCCCTAAATCAAATCCTACGACTAATCCAGAAAGGAATAAAAAGGCTTGAGACCCACATAAAGTTTGTTCCCATCTCCCTTAAGGGAAAGGCCCATAGGGGGCAGATTTCCTAAGAGAAAAATTGGTCCTCTGGTTCAGGGAGATCGGAGGAGCATATCCGTGCATCAAGAGCCGTGGAGAGAAAGAAAAAAAGCCAAAAGGATCCTCTGGTCAATCTAAGGCAAAAACTCAATGCAAAGCACGGGAACCTCAAGACTCTTTTAGAACGAAAAAATAAAACCATAACAATTTTGGATAACACCTTAAATGAAATAATCCTAGCTGAACTCACTATTCTCTAAAAGGACATAGCTAAAGTCTCTCGAATGCAAAAGGGGGATGATTCAGAATCTGAGTGTGAGGACTGGGGAGCCTTGTGCAAGAATTATACTTGAAGCAGAGCTCTCGAAGAACTTTAAGATGCCTAAAATGACCCTGTACACAGAAGACACAGATCCAAGTGATCACTTGTCAAGGTTCAACCGAGTAATGACAGTCATGAGAGTCAGCAATGACGTAAAATGCCTGTGTTTCCCATTCACATTAAGAGGATTCGCTGAGGAATGGTTTAAAAAGCTCGAGCCTAGATCTGTAGATTATTAGAACAAGTTACAAATTAATTTCAGAAGGCAATTTGTAGCAGCTAGAAAGATTAATCCTGAATTTAGTGCCCTGACTAACATTAAGAAACTACCGGTGGGGACATTGAAAAACTTCATGAACAGATTCAAGGAAGAGGCTTCCGAAACCTAAGAAGTGGATGATGGACAACAATTAGCATTATTACAAGCTGGTATCTGGATGGGAACTCCCTTCTGGAATGAACTTCAGAAAGAAGGAGCCACTAGCCTTCAAGACTTCCAAAAAAGGGCTCAAACGTATATCAACTTGGAGGAAGCCCAGATAATGGCTTTCAAAGGATATTGCCCCATCGAGGGTCCTGGGTATGTCTCTGTTTTGGAACTTATTTTACCAGTATCTACATTTACTAACATGTATGTTTGATTATAATCTATAATTTAACATCCTAAACATGAATTTCCTAAAATAATGAAATAAACACATATAAAGTTGTAAAAAATCTTACATTTATGTTAGCAGAATATAATAGCTCATTTTGTTAAGATCTCTAACCTTTGATCCGTTTTCTCGCAGAGTATTACCAAGATCTGAACCTGGATCTCCTAGATAATGGAATTCTTCACAAACTTTCACACTATGATTGAGTATTAACTTGAATTGTGTGAACAAGTACTCTCTTCTCTACAGGATTCAAATTCTAGAGGGCAAAAGTGAAGGAATTTCAAAATCTAATAGGAGTCTCTCTTAATTTATCTGACAAAGTGAATTTTGAGTTTTCATCTTATGTTATCAGGGTTACGAGACAAAGAGCCTATCATTACCAATTTATAAGATTTCATCCAGGGTTAGGATTTAAATTATATGGAATTAAAAAAGATAAAATAATAGCATAAATTAAACCCTTATGGCTAAACCTATTAGTGGGCCCTACAGGTTTTAATTTTGCCATTTTATTTAACCACTTATCTTTTCTTTCACAAATGTCATTTAATTCTAATCCTATAAATATTAAATCTATCTATTTAATAATTATAATAAAATTTCTATTTAATTTATTTATTAATTAAGCTTTACAAAGTCTCTTAATTAATAAATAAACGCTAAGTTCTCTCTTTCTTCTCAAGTAAGCCCTTACTTACTGAAAATTCATAAATAATACATAGTTTAATTTAAAATTCTAATTGATTAATTAAAATTAATTATCTGAGTTTACAAGCTAATATTATCTCAACTAGTGCGGGGGCCATGTGCCTATATAATCAAGCTCACAATAAGTAGATCCAAAATTTACCAAGTAAATTTCTTAACTTATTCATTCCTCCTGAGTCCACTATAGATTCAGAATTGCACTCCTGATTACATAGAACACTCTATATGTTCTAAATATAAATACGCTATTAATTATCTATTATTTCTAAATAATCAAAGATCCTCTATTAATGATTTACATCGAGTAGAGAAAAATTTAGCATTCTACCCTTCAATGTATTTTATCTTTAAAACACTTATCTTCCTATAAATAATATTTCAGTAAACTAATATAATTAATAAAATACGAGCTCATCCATTTATCTTTGTTAAGCCAAGCTCAAAGGAAATTATCATTTTACTTCTATGTCATTATCGAAGCTCTAAATTCCGTATCTATGATTAGCACTCCCACTCAATTGTACTATCATGTTCCCAAGATGTAAGTACTGGGAAGATCCATTTGATCAGCTTTAACGAATAACTCAAAGAACACAAATAATACAGTTAAGCCAGAACCTAATTATCTCGAGATTAAGATCTATTGATCTAAGATCAACTAAGTGATATTGACTTTGAAAGATATAACGGTAAGTTTATGATATCTTATCCAAGTTCAATATCGATCCAGTCTGATGTATACTCCATAAATCAGATACTAGTATACTTTACCAATGTCCTAGAAAGGATATATATTCCACTTATACAAGTGTAAGTAAACTTTATCGTTGATTATCATTGTAATAAATGCTTAACTTTAATATCAGAATTAGTAGATAATTAAGACTTAAATTTAGAATTAGAATTTTAATTATAATTTATGCAATTGTGGAGATATATTTGAATTCTAGGTGTGTTAATTATGTTATATGTGAAATTTTATATTTTTTATATCTTATGCCCGGTAACAGTAGAATGCGACATATGGCCTATAGAGTCACTTTATTATGGTTAGTACTTTAGAAATAGTGGGGCATTATAGATAGACTTTTGGTAAGTTGGGATTGTTCAGAGTTATTAGGTTTGACCAAAATACCCCTAGGTGGCAAAGTTATTTCAAGGTTATGAAAAAGGGTAAATTGGTAATTTTACCCTTGTTTTTGTCTTTAATAAGATTTTGGATTAGTAATAATCCTTAGGTTTATTTTATTTAAGCTAAATAAGAAGAATTTAATTCCTTTATTTCATTTAGGAAGAAATTAGAAAAATTAGAATTCCAAACCCTTTTTCTCTCTCTCTCTTGGGTCGGCCATCACCTAGAGCCATTGAAGCTTGAGTTCTTTAGCCAATTTCTCAGTAAATCAAAGGGTTTCTTCTAGGGAAATTGATAAGAATTAAAGATAGCAGCCTAAGGTAAGCTAGTTCTCTTCTCCTTCTTTGAATTTATAGGTTTTAGGTTAGGTTAGAATGCAATTTTGTTAGTTTAAATTGCTATTTTGGTTAGCTTGGTTTGAGTGTGGATTTTTATGTTATTTTTAAGTTATTCAAGTTGTTTATGGACTATTTAAGTAGTTGTTACACATCCTAGACAAAGTTTGAGCTTTTGAGCTCAAACTTTTCCCTTTAATGGTATATTTGATTCCAGGAACCTTTACATGTTTTTGTCACTTGAATTATGTTTATTGTGGCTTGTTTAGGCATTCTGGAAGGGTTGGAACGTTTTCGGGTAGAATTGAATTATTGGTGAGGTTTTTTCAGGATTCTTGCAGAGAACCAGTTAACTGATTTGGGCTAGCCTTGTAGATTCGGTTAACCGTTTTCCCAGGCAGAACCCTAAGAACTGGTTTTTTTCGAAAATTTTGTGTACTAGTTTTACCAGTTTTTGAACCCTAGTTTTTCATGTTTTAGCCATACTTAGGGTATTTCCATGTTATCTATGGATAGGAAAACTTCTAGTTTTGATTTTAAGTCCCCAAAAGGTGATTTAGCGTATTACTTATCAATTTTATAATATTGTGATTTAGGAGCCTATAAACTGTTTAGCAGCAGTTCCACTCAGGTTGACCGACACACCTGAACTTAGGATCGAGGTAAGATTAGTATAATGATATGCATATGTGATTACATGCTTAGTGTGCATATTTATGAATGCCTGTTCGATAACATATTGAAATAGCAGTATCAATATACATAGAGTTATATTGGATACTGATGAATGTATGTTTGACCTAAGTATTGATTGCTGCTATCACATCAGTACAACTAGAGTACCAAGTATAGGCTGATATTATGGTCAATAGTACTATCGTACAAACATTCTAGACTTAGTACGCATGGGACACAGGATAGGGATATGATTGGGTGTATGGGCACCTAGTTGTTATCCGATTTAAGTTTATGTTATGATTAAGCTTTTCTTACTGAGTTTGTCGACACATAGCTATTCTTACATGTGTAGGTAAGGGCAAAGCTAAGGATGAGCAGCAGTGAGTGCGAGCAGATCAAGACTGTACATATCAGGGTAGTTAGACCCAGAGTGTTCGATCTTCAGGGTAGCAGGCATTATTTTGACATTCGTTAGGCGACCACTTTTGTAGTTTCTTATTTTGTAAAATAATTGTAAATTTAAACAACAGGATCCCAATTTATGTAAAGCTTATTTATTCTAATTTAAAGTTTAATTATGTGAAATTTTAATTAATCACGTTTTCCAATTTCATCACAATATATACAATCATCATCAGAGATAAGCTCGACTCATGTTTCAGTAAGCTTTTATTTCTTTAGTATTTTATTTTATTAGTATGTTATAAGAAAAGTCTGATAGGAAGTATTTTAGTAGCCTGATAGATAAATAGGCGCATGTTTCAATATCTCAAGTAAGCGGTAGTTAGAAATTTATTCTTAATCGCAATCTGACCAGGCTAGCTCACTATTTTGTAGACAGTTCTATTGGAATGGACGCCATACGGAACACAAGAAGCCAGGGTAATTCGGTCGAATCCAGTGGCGGTCAGGGAGTTTAGTCTCGAATGTTCGCTACCGAGGTAGAGGCCCAAGAGGTAGGGCACGTGGTCAGGGCGAAATTAACCCATCACAGGCTGCCCAGGATTGGGAGAATAGGTTTGCAGCAATGCAAGCCAGAATTAATGAACAAGATGAAGAGATTCGGCGTTTGAGGCAGTAGGGTGCTCCTGCAATGCCTGCTCCTGATGTGCAAGTAGCTTATGCCCTTGCTATGCAGGTGGCGTCAGTTGTTATGGTTAATCGAATGGAACCATTGTATGAAAGGTTTCGTAAGTAGGAACCTCTAGTCTTTCTAAGTGGTCCAAACATTATGAAATCCGAGTAGTGGCTAACTGTAATCACTCAGATTTTGAATTTTATGGGAGTCACTGGAAATTACAGAGTGACCTGTGCTACCTTTCGGTTCTAAGAAGATGCCCGGTTTTAAGTTATTCAAGTTGTTTATGGACTATTTAAGTAGTTGTTATTCCGCCGAGACAAAGTTTGAGCTTTTGAGCTCAAACTTTGCCCTTTTGTGGTAGATTCAATTCCATGAACCTTTACCTATTTTTGTTACTTGAATTATGTTTATTATGGCTTGTTTAGGTATTCTGAAAGGTTTGGAACATTTTGGGTTAGAATTGAATTATTGGTGAGGTTTTTTTAGGGTTCTTGTAGAGAATCGGTTAACCAGTTCGTGCTAGCCCTGTAGAATTGGTTAATCGTTTCCCCAAGCAGAACCCTAAGAACCAATTTTCTATTTTGGGAATCCAGTTTACCGGTTCTAGTAGTTTTTGAACCCTAGTTTTTCATGTTTTAGTGATACTTAGGGTATTGCCATGCTATCCATCGATAGGGAAACTTCTAGTTTTAATTTTAAGTCCTCAAAAAGTGATTTAGGGTATCGCTTATCAGTTTTACAATATTGTGATTTAGGAGCCTATAAACTGTCGTGCAACAATTCCACTCAGGATGACCGACACACCTAAACTCAGGATCATGGTAAGATTAGTATAATTATATGCATATTTTATTACATGTTTAGTGTGCATGTTTATGAATGTTTGTTAGATAACATATTCAAATAGCAGTATCAGTATATATAAAGTTATATTAGATACGGATGAATGTATGTTTTACATAAGTACTGATTGATGCTATCACATTGGTATGACTAGAATACTGAGTATAGACTGATATTATGGTCAATATTACTATTGTACAAACATTATAGACTTAGTATGCATGGGATGCAAAATAGGGTTATGATTGGGTGTATGGGCACCTCGTTGTAATTTGGTTTAAGTTTATATTATGGTTATACTTTTCTTACTGAGTCTTGGACTCACAGTTATTCTTACATGTTGGGAAAACGTGATTAACTAAAGCTTCACATAATTAAACTTTAAAATAGAATAAATAAACTTTACATCAAGAAGTAAATACTTTGAATCATATAATCATGATTATTTTTCACTATGTAACACTATAATCATGAATACCTATATGTTCAGGATTTAATAGAATTTATACATTAAACATTTAATCATGAAAGTAATCATGTGAAGCATGTAACATAAAATGAATTCTGATCTTTTATTATTTAGTAAATCTGACTATATTCAAATGGGCTTTATTTAGGGCATAAAATCCTAACAAACTCTCACTTGCACTAATATATAACTAAAGTGCATTTCAACTAATCTCAACACATTGATGTCCAAAGCAAGTGTAGTATGTAGTATTATCTTTGTAATAAGATCTGACAGGTTGTATTCAATTACCAACCTTCTCCACCATTACATATCCTTAGTCACAAAATCGTAGATATTGTGAAATTATTTTTTATATATTTACTCTTCTTAGGGTATCGGATTCTTTACTATTTGGCAACTATATCTATGTTATCAAGAAGTAACACTAGTAGTTAATCCATGACTCAAATAACACCAAAAATTGTATAGAACTTTCCGTAGTTGTGTTAAATTATCTAGTAACCTTCTCAACCACTTTAACATTCAGTCTCACTGGTAGATTTAGAGACTTTAGATAGCTTTTACACTTCTAATTGCTCCACCCCAGAGTCATCACCATCCCATAAGTAGACTTTCTAGCATTAATGCAAGTCTAGCAACATGATTTGGTGTAGCCTAAGAGTATTAAAATACCACCCTTATTGACTAACATATAGTTCCTCCTTTGATCTTAAGATTTGTTTTATTGTCATCCAATGTTCCTTTTTTTAGATTAAACTGACAGCTACTCATAACTTCCACCCAACAGTAGGTGTTGGTCTAATGCATACCAGAGCATACATGAGACCTTTCACTGTTGATGCTTAAGTAATTCTTTTTGTGACTTAGTTGAAATTGTTCCTTAGATAAATTATATATCTAGGAGCCAAAAGGTTTCCTTTAGAATTAGCCATTAGAAATATGCTTCAGCATCTTACTGAAGTAAGTTGCTAGCACCAGAGTAAGTAAATTACCAGGTATACCACAAGCTATAGGTTTAGATAATCTCAAACCTATGATACTAGGATTGGGAAGTTTTGTTACTCCATGTGAATGGTTTTAACCATAGTTCTCTTGGCTTTGCTTCTTAGTGTTGGGTTTTATGCCCTAAATAAAACTCCATTTCAATGTAATCCATTTTATTCAACATCAATAAAGAAATAGAAGTATTTTCCATTCATTTGTGTATGTTTTGGTTCACCTTATCATTTGCTTGTCTATTTGATTTATAAATTCATCTGAAACCCTTTTCACATAGTTGATCCTGTTCATTGTGTTGTCAACACATTGGAAAGTAAACATGACTATGTGAATAAAGATTCCTAGATTTATTAGACAAAGGGTTTTACTGATATGATAATCTACAACAGAGTTTACTTGCATTTGGTATAATGTTATGTTCTTTCCAGAGCATTGGTTAAAGTAAAGCTCAGGTTGGGTGCATGGAGTATGCATCGGAAGGGACCGATATTGAACTTTGAACTAGATTTAATCAAACTTACCGTAATATCTATTCAAGTCAATATCGCCTAGTTGATCCTAGATCAAATGATCTTAATCCTGTTATGATTAGGCTCAATCTCAAGAGTGTTATTCGTGTTCTTTGATTTGTTAGTTAAGCCTACTTTTGGGTCAGGGTGATACGTACATTTTGGGAACACGGTAGTGCAATTGAGTGGGAGCGCTAACATAAATATGGAATCTATAGCTTCTATCTGGCGAATAGAAAGTAAAGGATGATTTCCTTCGAGCTTGACCAAACAAAAATAAATGGTGGAGTACTCATTTCACATAGCTGAAATATCATTTATACAGGGTTAAGTGTTTTAAGGATAAAATACATTGTAGGGTGTTACGGTAATCTAATCCCTTTACAGTGTAGATCATTCATATAGAGGATCATTGATCAAATTAGGATTATAACAATGGATAACTAATGACGTGTCTATATGGTGGAACATATAGAGCGTTCTATATACTGAGAGTGCAATTCTAAATTCTATGCGTGGATTCAACGAAGAATTAATGAGTCAGTGAATTTAGGTTATAAATTCTTGATCTGCTTATTGGAAGCTCGGCTATATAGACCCATGGTCCCCCACTAGTTGAGACAATATTACTTGTAAGACTCATTTAATTGGTTTTGATTAATCAATTATAATTCTCAAATTAGACTATGTCTATTTGTGAATTTTTCACTAAGTAAGGGCGAAATTGTAAAGAAAGAGTTTTTAGGGCATATTTGTTCATTAAGATACTTTGTATGGTTCAATTAATAAATATGATAAATGACAATATTATTTAATAATTATTTATAGTTATTAAATAGTTAGAATTGTCATTTAAATGGTTAAATTTTAAAATTGGCGTTTTTGAGAAAATGAGATGCAGAAATGATAAAACTGCCAAATTTGCAAAAGTGAGGCCCAAATCCATATAGCCTTGGCCGGCCACTTTAATAGGGTTTATCATCTCATATTTTCATTATTTTAATGTCAAATAATTCAAACCTAACCCTATGTGGCATGCTATAAATAGATAGTGAAGGCTTCAAGAAATATACACTTCACATCTTGTTTCCTTCAGAGAAAAACCTGAGCCTTCTCTCTCTAAACCTAGCCGCCACCTTCACTCTCTTCTTCTACCTTGAATAAGTTCGAACCTCTTAGTGATAGAGTAGTGCCCACACACAGCAAGTCATACCTCAATCATAGTGAGGAAGACCGTGAAGAAAGACATTCAACAAGAAGGAGATTCAACACTAAAGAAAGAAGAGAAAGAGATCCAGGTTCAGATCTTGATAATACTCTGCGACAGATTGGATACAAGGGTTAGAGATCTGAACGGAAGGAGACATTTTATTCCGCTGCACCCAATGCAAGGTTTCTCATACTTTATATGTGTTTAATTTATAATCGTTTTAAAAGTTCATATTTAGGGTGTTAATCAACATACTTGTGAGTAGATCTAAGATCTTGGTAAAATAATTTTCGAAAGTCCACCCCTAGTCTCTTTAGAATTTCCGAAAAACATGCAAACTTCAGTTCGTGATTCAAGTTTGCCTTCTTTCTTTCTCAAGACATGATCAGGGCACCCCCAAATTCTGTAGTGGCGTAAACTAGGTGTACGACCATTCCATAGTTCGACGGGTGTCTTAGGGACTGCTTTAGATGGAACAACATTTAAAATGTCATTTGCCATCTGTATAGCATATCCCCAGAAGGACGTAGACAGAGTTGAATAACTCAGCATTGACCTAGCCATTTCCAAAAGAGTGCGATTTCTTCTTTCTGCAACTCCATTTTGCTGTGGAGTGCCCGTGGCAGTGTATTGGGATTCAATTCCAAGTTCAATTAAATGATCTTTGAACTACATATCCATATATTCTCCACCCCTATCAGTTCGTAAGATCTTTAATGTTTTACCTAACTGACCTCAGAGCCATGGTAATCTATTTGCTTGCAAGAAATTTGGACTTAAAACGATTTGTTTGTGTTTTGGATGGTATCATGTTGTTATGTGTTGTATGATGATTGATTGATGTTTGTGAATTTTTCGTGAAAAATAATTGAATATCCGTTTCTGGAATTATTTTTATTGGATAGTTTGGAAAAAAAATAAGCAATTTACTTATTTACAGATTTCAATTTAGATTTAATTTGAATTAGTTATGATTTTTTGAAGATTTGAAAAAAGATAGGGTGATCACTTAACACACGCGCGCGCGGATGGCCTATTTCCTCGGCCAGACGCGTGTTAGGACAAGTTTCGTCCGAAGCAACACGCGCATGGGGTGTCTGAAACCCCATTCCGAACGTAGAAACTATGCTAGACACTTCCAATGTCGAGCTTGGTCAGCTGTGTCACCCTAAGACGCGCGCGGACAGTATGCAATGCATACTGTCCGTACAGCTCGTAAATTTTTTCGTTTTCTTCGTTTTTTCATGCTATTTCATGGAATTAACTTCCGATTTTTTGTGTAGTTTTGTATTTTGATTTTTATTTTTCAATTTTCAAATCTAATATTAGAAATAAATTAATTTGAATTTTTTAAATTTAATTTTAGATATTAGTGTAATTTGAATTTGAAAACAAGTAAAAATCTATCTTTTTGCTTGATTTAATATCTTATTTTTTAAATTTGATTATTTCATCTTATTTTTAAATTTAAAGGTCAGATATTAAATATTTTTAAATTAATTTTTTTTTTAAAATTATTTGACCTTATTTAAATTTAATAGAAGTAAGATATTTTGCTAACTTTTAAATTTTGTTATTTTTTTATTAAAATTAAATTATAAAATCTGAAAAAATATTTTTTTTATTTAATTTATAAAATAACTTTAAAAATTTAAAAGGTGGTTAGCAATTATTTTTGAAATGATATTTAGGTTAGTTGAAACCTATTTTTTCAAAAATTGTAGGTTTATTTTTTAAATTTTTTTTATTTTATTTTAATAAAAACTGAAATTTTTTATATTATTTAATTATTTTCGAAAATTATTATTTAAAATTAAATAATTCCTACATCTTACTATCGAATTCATCTTGTTGCAGGAGTATGTGTTTTAGCTTGTATGTAAGTTTTATAAAACCTATTATTGCTTGATCTAAATTGCCATGGTTAACTTGTTGACAGATCCAATGATCTGATTTTAACCCATGGTTCAATTGTCAATAGGTCACGTAAATAATTTGTAACAGGTAAATTTTACAATCTTCTTTCATCTGTGTATGACCTAGCAACGTGATAGGATCCATCCAAATGTGTGCCTGTGTGAGCCTATATGTTTAATTTTGTTATAGATGCATATAGGTTGTTGTTGCAAAATAAAATATCATAGTTTTTGATAGATTTTATTTAGGCCCATTTAGTTTTTGGGCCTACTCAATTAATAACAGTTGTTCATTTTAAGGTTAAAGTCCACTCTTTTGGGCCTTGTGTGAGAGTTGGGGGCCATAGAAGTGGGTACGACATACTGAAACCATATCCCCCTCACATAAACTACCCCAATTGTGAAGGCCCATTTGCCTGATTTGGACAACTGTACTAGGTTAATTAAATTAGTTTAACCTAATAAAATTGATTAGCAACATAATTAATTTCATTTATTTTGAAATTAATTTAAGAAAAACATAGTTTAATGAATTATATTCTAAGCTAAACTATATGTATTTTCTTGTATTTAATTAAATATAGAATTATAACCAACTAGATTCTTTCTGAAGCTTAATTTAAATTTTTCATTAAATATTCCTATTTATGTTGAAAATTAGTTATCTCTAACTAATAAACTTAAATCTTAATATCTTTACAATTTCAAATTTCAAAATTAAGTTGAGGAATTTCAGGAATTGGTTATTAAGATTCTTTAGATATTTTTTAAGTTGATATTTTTTCAAATATTAACTTAAAATAAAATATTTTCAAATTAAGTGGTCACAACTTAATTTAATATTATGTTCTTTCCAGAGCATTGGTTAAAGTAAAGCTCAGGTTGGGTGCATGGAGTATGCATCGGAAGGGACTGACATTGAACTTTTAACTAGATTTAATCAAACTTACCGTAATATCTATTCAAGTCAATATCGCCTAGTTGATCCTAGATCAAATGATCTAAATCCTGATATGATTAGGCTCAATCTCAAGAGTGTTATTCGTGTTCTTTGATTTGTTAGTTAAGCCTACTTTTGGGTCAGGGTGATACGTACATTTTGGGAACACGGTAGTGCACTTGAGTGGGAGGGCTAACATAAATATGGAATCTATAGCTTCTATCTGGCGAATAGAAAGTAAAGGATGATTTCCTTCGAGCTTGACCAAACGAAAATAAATGGTGGAGTACTCATTTCACATAGCTGAAATATCATTTATACAGGGTTAAGTGTTTTAAGGATAAAATACATTGTAGGGTGTTACGGTAATCTAATCCCTTTACAGTGTAGATCATTCATATAGAGGATCATTGATCAAATTAGGATTATAACAATGGATAACTAATGGCGTGTCTATATGGTGGAACATATAGAGCGTTCTATATACTGAGAGTGCAATTCTAAGTTCTATGCGTGGATTCAATGAAGAATTAATAAGTCAGTGAATTTAGGTTATAAATTCTTGATCTGCTTATTGGAAGCTCGGTTATATAGACCCATGGTCCCCCCACTAGTTCAGACAATATTACTTGTAAGACTCATTTAATTGGTTTTGATTAATCAATTATAATTCTCAAATTAGACTATGTCTATTTGTGAATTTTTCACTATGTAAGGGCGAAATTGTAAAGAAAGAGTTTTTAGGGCATACTTATTAATTAAGATACTTTGTATGGTTCAATTAATAAATATGATAAATGACAATATTATTTAATAATTATTTATAGTTATTAAATAGTTAGAATTGTCATTTAAATGGTTGAATTTGAAAATTGGCGTTTTTGAGAAAATGTGATGCAGAAATGATAAAACTGCAAAATTTGCAAAAGTGAGGCCCAAATCCATATAGCCTTGGCCGGCGACTTTAATAGGGTTTATCATCTGATATTTTTATTATTTTAATGCCAAATAATTCAAACTTAACCCTATGTGGCATGCTATAATTAGATAGTGAAGGCTTCAAGAAATATATACTTCACATCTTGTTTCCTTCAGAGAAAAACCTGAGCTTTCTCTCTCTAAACCTAGCTGCCATCTTCACCCTCTTCTTCTACCTTGAATAATTTAGAACCTCTTACTGATAGAGTAGTGCCCACACACAACAAGTGATACCTCAATCATAGTGAGGAAGATCGTGAAGAAAGACATTCAACAAAAAGGAGATTCAGCACTAAAGAAAGGAGAGAAAGAGATCCAGGTTCAGATCTTGATAATACTCTGCAACAGAAAGGATACAAGGGTTAGAGATTTGAACGGAAGGAGACATATTATTCTGCTGCACCAATGTAAGATTTCTCATACTTTATATGTGTTTGATTTATAATTGTTTTAGAAGTTCTTATTTAGGGTGTTAATCAACATACTTGTGAGTAGATCTAAGATCCTGGCAAAATAATTTCCAACACTTAGGTGGCGTTTGGTTGGAGGTAATGAAATGGAATGGAATGGAAAGGAAATAATTTTTATTCCATTCCTTTGTTTGGTTGCATTTTAAAGTATTGGAATGTCATTCCAATGGAATGCTCTTTCCACCATTTTGGTGGAATGGCTATTCCATTTTAAAAAGGAAGGAATGACCATTCCAATGTAACAAGAAAAAAAATTTAATTATTTTTTTATCAATTTTTTTTATCCATTTTAAATTTTATTCCATTCCATTCCTATTCCCATTCCCATTTCGATTCCTATTCCTATATTTTTATTCCTCCCAACCAAACGCCTCCTTAGTTCCTTATTCTGACTATCTATTGATTGTGTAAACTAACAATGAATTTTTATCACAAGTGTCTTCCAAGTCATAATTGGGTGGGTTCCTTGAAATCCTCCCACTATGACGAGCTACCGTGACTTTTTTATCTAAGAACATTATTGGTATTGACCTCATCAGTTGTATCAATACAACAGAGGCAGTGACACCATCTTATATACAATAAGATGATAGAACACTTCAGAATTTAAAAATTATCTCGTCTACTTTGCTTTTAGATTTAGTCACATTCTTAGAAAAATAGAATTTGTTGAAATAAATTGTTTCTTATTTTAATGACCATAGGATGGTCCATCCCTAATTACTTTAGAGTAGTTATCAAACATGCAAACTTCAATTAACAGTTCTAGTTTTTCTTAAGTTCATGATCAGGGCATCCCTGAATCTAGTTATGGTGTATACTAAGTATAAGAGCATTCCATCATTCTGAGGTTTTCTTGGGATCATACTTAGATGGGACACATAAAATGTTGTTCACTATCTCTAAGTCATTTCCCTAGAAGGACTCAGGCAGCTACTAGTAACTAATCATACATCTTTTATTTTTTTATCAATATGCAATCCAAATTTCAAAGGAGGTAAGTTTGGATCCAATTCTAAGTTTAACTTAATGATCTTTGTGTTGGAACTTATTTTACTAGGATCTAGATTTACTAACATGTATGTTTGATTATAATCTATAATCTAACATCCTAAAGATGAATTTTCTAATACGATGAAATAAACACATATAAAGTTGTAGAAAACCTTACATTAGTAGCAGCAGAATATAATGGCTCCTTCCGTTCAAATCTCTAATCATTGTTCCTTTCTATCGCAGAGTATTACCAAGATCTGAACCTAGATCTCCTTCAGGTGATGGAATTCTTCACAATCTTCCACACTATGATTGAGTACTGACTTGAATTGTGTGGGCAAGTACTCTTCACTATAGGGTTCGAAAATTCTACAGGGGAAGAGAAGGAATTTCGAAATCTAATAGGAGCCTCTCTTATTATTTTATTTTTTTGACAAAGTAAATTTGAGTTATCATGTTATGAAAATAAGAGTCTATCATTATCTATTTATAGGATTTTATCTAGGGTTAGGATTTAAATTATATGGAATTAAAAAAGATAAAATAATAGTTTCAAATGCCTTTAAGTGGCCGACCATATATGTGGACCCCTCAAGTTTTAATTAATATTGCCATTTTATTTAAGAACTTATCTTTTCTTTCACAAATGTCATATTTTAATTCTAATCCTATAAATGTCAAATCTATTTATTTAATAATTATAATTAATTAAGAAATAAAATTGTTATTTAATTTATTTATTAATTAGACCTTACAAAGTCTCTTAATTAATTAATAAAACCTAAATCTTTTTTTTTCTTCTCAATTAAGCCATTGCTTAGTGAAAATTCATAAATAAGACGTAAGCTAATTTAGAATTCTAATTAGTTAATTAAAACCAATTAGTTGTGTCTACAAGCCAATATTATCTCAACTAGTACAGGGACCATGGGCCTATATAATAAGCTCCGAATAAGTAGATCTTGTTGTATTGAAACAACCGATGAGGACAATACCATTAATGTTCCTAGATAGAAAGTCACGGTACCTTGTCGTAGTGGGAGGGTTTTAAGAAACTGACCCTGTTATGACTTTGAAGACATTTGTAATAAAAATCCATTGTTAGCCTAAACAAGTAATGGATGGTCAAAATAAGGAACTATGAAGCAAAGCCAAGAGAACTATGGTTAAAACCATTCATATGGAGTAACCGAAATGTTTTCTATTACAAGGACAAGAAGGGAAATTTTTATAATAAGTCTATTCAATGGACTTAACAAAACTTTCTGATGCTAGTATTATAGCTTTGAGATTAACTAAATATTGGCTTGTGGTATACCTGGTAATTTATTTACTCTAGTGCAAGCGACTTACTTTAGTAAGATGCTAGAGCATTTTTCTAATGGCTAACTCTATAGAAAATCTTTTGACTCCTAGACACAAATTTTATTTATCTAAGGAACAGTTTCAACTATTCAAAAAAAGATAAAAGCCATGAAAGGAATTCTTTAAGAATCAATAGTGAGAGGTCTCATGTATGCTTCAGTATGCATTAGACCAGACACCTGTTGTTGAGTGGGAGTTTTGAGTAGGTATTAGTTTAATCTAGGAAGGGAACATTAGAAGATAATAAAATAAATCTTAAGATCAAAAAGAGGAACTATATGTTAGTTGATAAATGTGGTATTTTAGTACTCTTAGACTACACTAAATTAGGTTTCTAGACTTGCGTTAATGCTAAAAAGTATACCAATGATATGGTGATTACTCTAGGGGTAGAGCAGTGATTTTTAGAGAAGTATAAAAACCTATTTGAAGTCTTTAACTCTACGAGTGAGGCTGAATGTTAAAGTGGCCGAGAAGGCTACTAAATAATTATTCAGCCTAAGAAAAGTTCTATACAGTTTTTGGCATTGTACCAATAATGAATAAACTACTAGTGTTACTACCTTACTAACACAGATATAGTTGCCAAAAAACTAAAGAATCCAGTTAGGGCTGAGTATCGGTCGGTTTGGTCGGTTTTTTTCTATATAAAATCCAAAATTTGGTTTTCGGTCTGGATTGGTGCAATCCGAAAACCGACCGACCAATCCAGAACCTATCTTAAAACCGACCGTTTTGAACCTTAGTCTGGTCGATTTGAACCGCCCAAACTGAACTTTTTTCTAAAAAAAATAATCCAATTTATTTTATAAATACATTATTCTACATTTCACAACTACAAACATATAAATTAATTATTCAAAAACTAATTATCTTATTCTTTTAACTTTAATATTAATAAAAAAAAACAATATATTATTTTTATATATTATTAGTAACTATAATACACGCAAAAAAAAACTTAATAAAGTAATATATATGTATAATGGTCAGTTTCAATTTTTTTGGTCGGTTTATTATATAAAAAAAAACCGACCGTTCAATGGCAGTTTTAACCGTTAGCGGTTTTTTTAGTTTTTGATTTTGTCGGTTTCGGTTCCAACGGTGTTCGGTAGGTCGGTCTGAACAGTTTTTTCGGTTTTTTTGATTTTATGCTCACCCCTGAATCCAATATCCCAAGAGGAGTAAACATATAGAAACGAATTTCACAATATCAAGGAATTTGTGGTAAAGGAGATATAATGGTGGAGAATATTTGTATTGAATACAACCAGTCAGATCCTAAGAGATAATACTACGTACTACACTTGATATGAATATCAAGTTATTAAGATTAATTAAAATGCACTTTTAGTTTTATATTAGTGTAAATTTAGAGTTTGTTGGGTTTTGTGCTCTAAATAAAACCCATTTCAATATAATCAGATTTACTAATTAATAAAAGATTAGAAATCATTTTCTGTTGCATGATTCACATGATTTATTTCATGATTATATGTTTAATGTATAAATTCTATTAAATCTAGAACATGTAGTTGTTCATGATTATAGTGTTGTCAACACAATAGAATATAAACATGATTACATGTTTCAAAAGTTTAAGTCACATAATTTGTCATTGCACTGGATTTAGACTGACATGATAATCAACCATAAAGTATACTTACACCTTGAATAAGTGTTATGTCCTTTCCAGGGTATTGGCAAAGTATGCTAGTATCGGATGTATGGAGTATACATCAGATTGGAGCGATAATGAACTTGGATAAGATATCATAAACTTACTGTTATATCTTTCTAAGTCAATATCACTAGTTGATCTTAGGTAATAGTTCTTAATCCTGAGATGGTTAGGTTCGATCTCAATTGTATTATTTATGTTCTTAGAGTTATTCGTTAAAGCTCGGATGATTGAACACTTACATCTTGGGAACATGATTGTATAATTGAGTAGGAGCGCTAATCATAGATTTGGAATTTATAGCTTCTATAAGTATTTAGAAGTGAAACGATAATTTCCTTCGAGCTTGGTTTAATAGAGATAAATGATTGAGATTTCATTTTAGTAATTATATTAGTTTACTGAAATATCATTTATAGGTAGCTAAGTATTTTAAGGATAAAATACATTGAAGGGTAGAACGGTAAATTTGTCCCTATTCAATGTAGATTATCTATAGAGGATCTTTGACTATTGGATTTGAACGATAGATAATTCATAGTGTATCTATAGCTTGGTACATATAGAGTGTTCTATGTAATTAAGAGTGTAATTCTAAATCTATAGTGGCGCAAGGTGGAATTAATAAGCTAGAGAATTTACTTGGTAAATTCTAGCTCTACTAATTGTAAGCTTGATTATATAGGCCCATGGTCCCCACACTAGTTGAGATAATAGTGCTTGCAGACTCAGTTAATTGGTTTTAATTAATCAATTATAATTCTAAAATTAGACTATGTCTTATTTATGAATTTTCACTGAGCAAGGGCTTAATTGTAAAGAAAAGATGTTTGGGGATTTATTTGTTAATTAAGAGACTTTATTAATTAATAAATAAATAAATGATAATTTTATTTGATAATTAATTATAATTATTAAAGAAATAGTTTTGACATTAATAGGATTGAAATTAGAAAATAAGGCATTATTGAAAGAAGGATAAATTGTTGAAATGAAGTGGCAAAATTGTAACAAGTGAGGCCCATAAAGTGGTCAGCCACTAGAAGAGATTTTTTCCCATTATTTTATTATTTTTAATCCATAAAATTGAATCCTAAACCCTAGTTGAAATGCTATAAAAAGAACATGATGCTCTCATTCTTAACTAACATAAATCTAGTTTTCTAACTCTGTCAGATAACTAGTAGATGAGAGACTCCTTTCATAGTGATTTTGCCCTTCTTGATGTTCTTCATCATATTCAAGCCTCTAGTGATAGAGTACCATGCCCAAACATAGCAAGTCAAGTACTCAATCATAGTGCGGAAGACGATGGTTAACCAAACTGAAGGAGATCTAGGCTTAGATCTTGTTATTACTCTGCGATAGAATGGAACAAGGGTTAAAGATCTGAGCGGAAGGAGACATATTATTCTTCTGCGATCGATGTAAGGTTTTCCAAACTTTATATGTGTTTAATTTCGTCATATTAGAAAATTCATATTTAGGGCATTAATCTGTTGGGTTTTATGCCCTAAATAAAACTCATTTCAATATAATCAGATTTACTTATTAATATAGATCAGAAATAACATTTAATGTTGCATGGTTCACATGATTTATTTCATGATTATATGTACATAATGTATGAATTCATCTGAAACCCTTTTCACATACATGATCCTGTTTATTGTGTTTTCAAATATTGGAAAGTAAACATGACTATGTGAATAAAGTTTCCTAGATTTATCAGACACAGGGTTTTACTGATATGATAATCTACAACAGAGTTTACTTGCATTTGGAGAAATGCTATGTTCTTTCCAGAGCATTGGTTAAAGTAAAGCTCAGGTTGGATGCATGGAGTATGCATCGGAAGGGACCGATATTGAACTTTGACTTAGATTTATTAAACTTACCGTAATATCTATTCAAGTCAATATCGCCTAGTTGATCCTAGATCAAATGATCTTAATCCTGTTATGATTAGGCTCAATCTCAAGAGGCTATTCGTGTTCTTTGATTTGTTAGTTAAGCCTACTTTTGGGTCAGGGTGATACGTACATTTTGGGAAAACGCTAGTGCAATTGAGTGGGAGCGCTACCATAAATATGGAATCTATAGCTTCTATCTGGCGAATAGTAAGTAAAAGATGATCCCCTTCGAGCTTGACCAAACGAAAATAAATGGTAGAGTACTCATTTCACATAGCTGAAATATCATTTATACAGGGTTAAGTGTTTTAAGGATAAAATACATTGTAGGGTGTTACGGTAATCTAATCCCTTTACAGTGTAGATCATTCATATAGAGGATCATTGATCAAATTAGGATTATAACAATGGATAACTAATGGCGTGTCTATATGGTGGAACATATAGAGCGTTCTATATACTGAGAGTGCAATTCTAAGTTCTATGCGTTGATTCAATGAAGAATTAATAAGTCAGTGAATTTAGGTTATAAATTCTTGATCTGCTTATTGGAAGCTCGGTTATATAGACCCATGGTCCCCCCACTAGTTCAGACAATATTACTTGTAAGACTCATTTAATTGGTTTTGATTAATCAATTATAATTCTCAAATTAGACTATGTCCATTTGTGAATTTTTCACTATGTAAGGGCGAAATTGTAAAGAAAGAGTTTTTAGGGCATACTTATTAATTAAGATACTTTGTATGGTTCAATTAATAAATATGATAAATGACAATATTATTTAATAATTATTTATAGTTATTAAATAGTTAGAATTGGCATTTGAATGGTTGAATTTAAAAATTGGTGTTTTTGAGAAAATAGAAATAAAATTTGTAAAAACTGCAAAATCCAAGTAAGGCCCATTACACAACATGGCCGACCACTTGGGATGTTTTTTCAAACTAATATTTTCATTATTTTAATGCGAAATAATTCAAACCTAACACTAGTTGAATGCTATAAATAGATAGTGAAGGCTTCAGGAAATTTACACTTAACTTTCTACTTTTTCATTCAAAAAAACCTGAGCCTCTCTCTCTATTCTTGGCCGACCACTCTCTCTCTCTCTTCTTCCTTAAGATTTCGAAATTACTTAGTGTTAGAGTAGTGCCCACACAGAGCAAGTGATACCTCAATCATAGTGAGGAAGATCGTGAAGAAAGACATTCAACAAGAAGGAGTTTCAGCACTAAAGAAGGAGTGAAAGATATTCAGGTTCACATATTGATAATGCTCTGCTGCAGAAAGGAATCAAGGGCTAGACATCTGAACAGAAGGAGTCATATTATTCTGTTGCACCCAATGTAAGGTTTCTCATTCTTTATATGTGTTTATTTCATAATCGTTTTAGAAGTTCATATTTAGGGTGTTAATCAACATACTTGTGAGTAGATCTAAGATCCTGGTAAAATAATTTCTAACAACTGGCCTCAGAGCCATGGTAATTGATTTGCTCGCAAGAAATTTGGACTTAAAACGATTGTTTGATGTTTTGGATGGTATCATGTTGTATTGAGTGTTATTTGATGATTGACTGATGTTTGTGAATTTTCGTGAAAAATAATTGAATATCTATTTTAGGAATTATTTTTATTGGATAGTATGGAAAAAATTAAGCAATTTACTTTTTTACAGAACTCAATTTCGATTTAATTTTAATTAGTTATGATTTTTTGAATTTTCGAAAAAAATTGGGATCGAGCAACAGGGACACGCGCGCGGAAATCATGCTGTCTCCTCCCTGCGCCGTGTCTCCTTGCCCAAGCAACCCTACAGTGCGCGTGGACGAGTATGCACAGCATACCGTCCGTACAGCTCGCATTTTTTTCGTTTTTCTTCGATTGTTCATGCTATTTCATGGATTTAACTTCCGATTTTTTGTGTAGTTCTGTATTTATACATTTACTATTCCTAATTCAATTCTAATTATCATAATTAAATTAATTAATATTTTTTAATTTAATTCATGATATTAGTGTAATTTGAATTTGAAAATAGTAAATATCTATCTTTTTGCTTAATTATCTATCTTATTTTTAAATTTGATTATATCTTATCTTATTTTTAAATTTAAGGTCAGATTTGAAATTTTAAAATTAAATATTTTTTTATAATAATTTGACCTTATTTAAATTTAAAATAAGATAACTATAATCATGTAATTTTAAATAGATGTAAGATATTTTGCTAACTTTTAAATTTTGTTATTTTATTTATTTAAATTAAATCATAAAATCTGAAAAAGATATTTATTTATCTTTTTTAATTTTTATTGAATATTTAATTTATAAAATAACATTAAATTTTTAAAAGTAGTTAGCAAATTTTGAAATGATATTTAGGTTACTTGAAACCTAATTTTTCAAAATTGTAGGTTTAATTTTAAATATTATTTATTAATTTCGAAAATATTTAAATTTTATTTTTATTATTTTTCAAAAATAAATTTTTTTATTTAATTAATTTTTCGAAATTATTCATTTAAAATTAAATAAATCCTACATCCAACTATCCAGCTAACCTTGTTGCAGGAGTATGTGTTTTAGCTTGTTTGTAAGTTTTTAAAACCTATTATTGCTTGATTGCAAATAGCCATGGTTAACTTGTTGACAGATCCAATGATCTGATTTTAACTCATGGCTCCCTTGGTCAAGTAAATAATTTGTAACAGGTAATTTTCACAATCTTCTTTCATCTGTGTATGACCTAGCAACATGATAGGATCCATCCAAATTGTGTGCCTGTGTGAGCCTATGTGTTTAATTTTATTATAGTTGCATATAGGTTGTTGTTGCTAAATAAAATATCATAGTTTTTGATAGATTTTATTTAGGCCCATTTAGTTTTTGGGCCTATTCAATTAATAACACTTGTTCATTTTAAGGTTAAATTCCTCTCTTTTGGGCCTTGTGTGAGAGTGTGGAGCCATAGAAGTGGTACGACATACTGAACCCAGCACCCCCTCACATGAACCACCCCAATTGTGAAGGCCCATTTGCCTGATTTGAATAACTGTACTAGGTTAATTAAATTAGTTTAACCTAATAAAATTCATTAGCAACATAATTAATTTCATTTATTTTGAAATTAATTTAAGAAAACAATAGTTTAAAGAATTTTATATTCTAAGCTAAACTATATGTATTTTCTTGTATTTAATTAAATATTGAATTATAACCATCTAGATTCTTTCTGAAGCTTAATTTAAATTTTTCATTAAATATTCCTATTTAAGTTGATATTTAGTTATCTATAACTAACCATCTTAAATCTGAATATCTTTTGGATTTAAAATTTCAAAATTAAGTTGAGGAATTTTAGGAATTATTTATTAAGATTCTTTAGATATTTTTTAAGTTGATATTTTTTTAAAATATTAACTTAAAATGGAATATTTTCAAATTAAGTGGTTACAACTTAATTTTTGATATTTAGTTAAATTTAAATTTGAAAATATTTAAGTTCTAGATTTTTTCTAATACAACTTAAATTTGATATTTTTTTCAAATTTTGTGGAAAAGATACTTAGTCAAATAAGATATTTTCTAGATAGTTATTTCTAGACTACTTATTATTTCTAATATTAAATAGGAAAATATTATACATTGTGAAATTAATTATTTAAATAATTAATTTTGGTACAATTTATTTTAAGTATATTTTCCTAGTATTAAACTACAGATTAATAATTAAGTCTTCTCTACACTTAATTATTTATTTCTTGAATTTAATACATTTAATTAAATTGAAAATTAAATATCTAAGTTGATTTTCATCACGATACTTAAATATTTCTTTTTTCATGACACTTAATTAAATAGAAAATTATTTTAAGTTGAAATTTATTTTTCAACTTAAATTTAAATAATTTTCAAAATATATTTTTTCTTTATTTTATTAATAAAATTTCGAAATTGCATTTATTAAATGCTGGAATTTCGAATTTTATTTGAAAAATAGATTAAAGTTGTAAATTATTTATTTTAATTTTGGACCAACTTAAATCAATAATTTTTTCATTTATTGATTAATTTAAAATAAATGAATTAAAGTATATTATTAGAAATTGAATTAATAAGTCAAAGGAAAATCTAGATAGGTGATATTTTTGCTTGAAGTATTTTTCTAAGTAATTATTATTTAAGTATTTCGAAAATATAAAGTTTTTATACTTTCTTTTTCAAAATACAATAAATATATTCTCATGAAAATTTATTTTGAGTTGCAAATTAATTTAAATTAATACAACTTAAATAATTTTCTTAATATTTATATATCAAAATTACTACTGAGATGGAAATAATTCAATTTATTTTAATCACCATCTAAGTATAAGTTTATAAATATTAAATTAAATTTTAATTTAGAATTTTAATTCTAAATTCGATATTTAATGAATATATTTTATTATAAATAATAATGAAAAGACATTTTAAATAATGAGCTTTATTATTATTAAGATATTCGATCTCCATTGTTGGTCTTACAATAGTTAAATATTTTCAAAATAACCTCGAGACGCTAGACTTCGTCCCCCTATGGATGGTTATTCGTTGAACGCATTTAACACCGTAAGATCTCATTTGATAAGTGTTTTGTAAGTTTTCGTCTCTATTAGACTCTCCCCTACGGTGACTACTTAGAGATAAACTTATAAAACATGAAACAATGGTGGAAGCTCATAAAATGAGAATAACCTTGACTCTCGCCTACTGGGACAACGTTGGATTCTTATTTTGATCGAATAAAAGGTTGCTAGAATGGTTTGCATTTTAGATGAACTGACAACTCTATTCAATGAATGATACTTTAACTCTCGCCTACCGGGACACTGTATCAGTTTGTTGGAGGCCTTGGAAATTATTTAGGATTGTATGTTTTAATATTTTCACTTGTCATTCCTACTTGCTATATGTTTAATAATTTCTGAATTGTGTATGAATTTATATTGAACCATGTTATTTTCTGTTATTAAATTGTAGTTTAATTTCGAATCTTCATTGTTGGTCTAACTTGGTTAGTTTATCTAATGAGATAAATCCCTAATGGATTTTCACCATTAGACATACATAATAGTGTTAGATCTTGAAAGATAAATATTGTATATGCAACATCTAGCTGTTCATCAATTGATGACACCTTAGACTAGTATTTTTACAATATGAAAAAAGAAGATTGTATAAATAAGATTACTTTGACTTTTGCTAATCGAAGCATCGTTGGATTCTTATTTAAACAACGAAATTATCCTAATTCCTCTTCGCTTATTCATTTCGAATTAGCTCAATAACATATCATTGGATGAATGGTCTATAAATCATTTCATGTCATTCTATTTTCTCTTAAGAAATTAAATGACATATGATTATAACCCGAAATTCTATTCCACAATGATATAAGTCCTCAATCTTAGAAATCTCCTACTTGTATGGGCAAATCTGACTTAGAGTTTAAATTAGTAGTGGTGGTCCAAGAAAGAATTACTCATTATTTTTGGTATAAATTTAAGTCTTTGACTTTAAATTTTAGATTCCAATTTTTTTTTTTTAATACAGTTTCACTTTCACAAGTGTTTAATAACCATTTTCTGTCAATGGATTCAAACTATATAATATGAGTTTAGTATTCTGTGACCAAGTCCACTTGCACTATTCTAAGTCTCTTTGATGTAACTAAATCTAAGTCATCAAAAAGACACAACTACACATTTTTTTAATCTATGGCTTTTGTATCTTGTTCATAGTGGTTTTGACAAGATCAATCTTTGCAAAGAGTTAATATGCCTATATCCACTGAAAGTTGTTCATGTCATTCGTAGATGGATGTACATTCAGGGATGGATATGAGTTTTTCGTTGTATTCTTAAAACGATAACTCTAGATTATACCTTATGCAAAGAAATTTGAAATGTTTGAAAAATTTCATTGATTTCTAGCAATAGTGAAACACCATTGAGGTAAGTGGTTAAAGATCTTGCGAACTGATAGGGGTGGAGAAATAGTTAGTAGATATGCAGTTCAAAGATCATTAAATTGATTTTTTGAATTATATCCAAACTTACCTCCCAGAAATTTTGATTTGCATATTGATCATTAGTTACTAGTTGGTGCCTAAAACATTCTATGGTAATACAATTTCAGAATGATGTAATGGTTGTATACTTAATGTAAATCATTACTAGATTCATGGATGACCTAATTAAAATCTTAAGAAAAGCTAGAATTGTTAACCATGGTTTGCATGTTTGTTAGCTATTTTAAGTGATTAGGGGTGGACCATCCCATAGTCAATAGAAAAGAAAGTGTTTGTTTAAACAAATACTACTTTTCTAAGAAAATGACTAAGTCTGAAAATAAAGTAGAAAATAAAGGAGATATTTTTCTTGATTCCAAAAGTGTTCTATCATCTTATATGACATATGATGATCCCACTGCCCCTGTTGTCTTGTTACAACCAAAGAGGTCAATACCATTTAGTTTTTTTAGACATAATTCACGGTACCTTGTCGTAGTGGGAGAGTTTCTAGGAAGTCACATTCTTATGACTTGGAAGACACTAGTGACTAAAATCCATTGTGAGTTTAAACAACTAATGGATTATCAAGATAAGAAACTAAGAAGAAAGCCACGAGAACTGTAGTTTGATCCATTCACATGGAGTAACCTAAATTTTTCTATTACAAGGACATAAAAGGAAATTTTGTTAATAAGTCTTTTCAATGGACTTAACAAGACTTCCTGTTCCTAGTATTATAGGTTTGAGTTTATCTAAACCTATGGCTTGTGGTAATTACTTACTCTAATGCAAGTAACTTACTTTAGTAAGATGCTGAAGCATTTTCTTTCTAATGGCAATCTATAGAAGCTTCTCGACTTCTAGGCATAGATTTTATTTATCTAAGGAAAAGTCTCAACTATTCCAGAAAAGATAAAGTCATGAAAGAATTTCTTATATCAACAGTGAGAGGTCTCAGATATGCTTTAGTATGCCTTAGACCAGACACTTGCTGTTGAGTGGGAGTAATGAGTAAGTATCAGATTAATCCAGGAGAGGAACATTAGAAGACAATCAAGTAAATCTTAAGATTAAGAAGAGGAACTATATGTTAGTCAATAAGGGTGTATTTAAAACTCTTAGACTACACCACATCAGATTTCGAGACTTGCCTTTGTGCTAGAAAATCTTTCTGATAAGATGGTGATTACTCTGGGGGTGGAGTAGTGATTTTGGAAAAGTGTAAAAACCTATCTGAAATCTCTAGGTCTACCAGAAAGGGACTGAATGTTAAAGTTGCAGGAAAGGTACTTATTCAGTCTAAGAAAAGTTCTATACATTTTTGGCACCATTCCAAATTGCCTTAACTACTAGTGTTAATTTCCTGATTAACCAAAAGTAGTTGCCAAAGGTATAGAATCTAGTATCCCAAAAAGAGTAGACATATAGAGAGGAATTTCACATTATCAATGATTTTGTGATTAAGGAAGAGTAATGGTGTAGAAAAGGTTGTGTTTAATTCAACCTTTCAGATCCTATTACGAGGAGTTTACTACTACTACACTTGATTTGTATATCAAGGTGTTGAGATTATTTGAAAAACACTTTTTGTTTTATATTAGTGCAAGTGGGAGTTTGTTGGGTTTTATGCCCTAAATAAAACTCATTTCAATATAATCATTTTTTCTTATTAATATAGATCAGAAATAACATTTAATGTTGCATGGTTCACATGATTTATTTCATGATTATATGTACATAATGTATGAATTCATCTGAAACCCTTTTCACATACTTGATCCTGTTTATTGTGTTGTCAACATATTGGAAAGTAAACATGACTATGTGAATAAAGTTTCCTAGATTTATCAGACACAGGGTTTTACTGATATGATAATCTACAACAGAGTTTACTTGCATTTGGAGAATTGCTATGTTCTTTCCAGAGCATTGGTTAAAGTAAAGCTCAAGTTGGATGCATGGAGTATGCATCGGAAGGGACCGATATTGAACTTTGACTTAGATTTATTAAACTTACCGTAATATCTATTCAAGTCAATATCGCCTAGTTGATCCTAGATCAAATGATCTTAATCCTGTTATGATTAGGCTCAATCTCAAGAGGCTATTCCTGTTCTTTGATTTGTTAGTTAAGCCTACTTTTGGGTCAGGGTGATACGTACATTTTGGGAACACGCTAGTGCAATTGAGTGGGAGCGCTAACATAAACATGGAATCTATAGCTTCTATCTGGCGAATAGTAAGTAAAGGATGATCTCCTTCGAGCTTGACCAAACGAAAATAAATGGTGGAGTACTCATTTCACATAAGTTGAAATATCATTTATACGGGGTTAAGTGTTTTAAGGATTAAATACATTGTAGGGTGTAACGGTAATCTAATCCCTTTACAGTGTAGATCATTCATATAGAGGATCATTGATCAAATTAGGATTATAACAATGGATAACTAATGATGTGTCTATATGGTGGAACATATAGAGCATTCTATATACTGAGAGTGCAATTCTAAGTTCTATGCGTGGATTCAACGAAGAATTAATAAGTCAGTGAATTTAGGTTATAAATTCTTGATCTGCTTATTGGAAGCTCGGTTATATAGACCCATCGTCCCCCTACTAGTTGAGATAATATTGCTTGTAAGACTCATATAATTGGTTTTGATTAATCAATTATAATTCTCAAATTAGACTATGTCTATTTGTGAATTTTTCACTAAGTAAGGGCGAAATTGTAAAGAAAGAGTTTTAGGGGCATATTTGTTAATTATGATACTTTGTATGGTTCAATTAATAAATATGATAAATGACAATATTATTTAATAATTATTTATAGTTATTAAATAGTTAGAATTGGCATTTGAATGGTTGAATTTGAAAATTGGCGTTTCTGAGAAAATAGATATAAATTTTGTGAAAACTGCAAAATCCAAGTAAGGCCCATTACACAACATGGCCGGCCACTTGGGATGTTTTTTCAAACTGATATTTTCATTATTTTAATGGCAAATAATTCAAACCTAACCCTAGTGGAATGCTATAAATAGATAGTGAAGGCTTCAGGAAATTTACACTTAACTTTCTACTTTTTCATTCAGAAAAACCTGAGTCTCTCTCTCTATTCTTGGCCGACGACTCTCTCTCTCTCTTCTTCCTTAAGATTTCGAAATTACTTAGTGTTAGAGTAGTGCCTACACACAGCAAGTGATACCTCAATCATAGTGAGGAAGATCGTGAAGAAAGACATTCAACTTGAAGGAGTTTCAACACTAAAGAAGGAGTGAAAGAGATCCTGGTTCAGATATTGATAATGCTCTGCTACAGAAAGGAATCAAGGGCTAGATATCTGAACGGAAGGAGTCATATTATTCCGCTGCACCCAATGTAAGGTTTCTCATACTTTATATGTGTTTATTTCATAATCGTTTTAGAAGTTCATATTTAGGGTGTTAATCAACATACTTGTGAGTAGATCTAAGATCCTGGTAAAATAATTTCCAACATAATCAACATACATGTTAGTAAATCTAGATCCTGGTAAAATAAGTTCCAACAAAAGTTTACTTACACATTGATATGTGGTATGTCCTTTCCAGGGTATTAGTAAAGTATACTAGTATCGAATGTATGGAGTATACATCGGACTCAAGGCCGGCCCTGAAACAAAGTGGGCCACAGGAAAAAAAAATTTGGGCCCTTATGTTAAAAAAATGTGGTATTTTTCAAAATCAGTAAAAAATATATATAATTTTAAAAAGGGAAAATAAATTTTGGACCCATGTGCTAGGTGGGCCCTAGGCACAGGCCTAGCCCGCCTCTGCCCAGGGTCGGGCCTGATCGTACTGGACCGATATTGACATTGGAAAAGATATCATAAACTTACCGTTATATCTTTCTAAGTTAATATAACTTAGTTGATCTTAGATCAATAGATCTTAATCTTGAGATGGTTTGGTTCTAACTTAGTTGTATTATTTGTGTTCTTTGACTTGTTCGTTAAAGTTGACCAAATGGATCTTCCCAATACTTACATCTTGGGAACATGGTAGTATAATTGAGTGGGAGCGCTAATCATAGATACAGAATCTATAGCTTCTATAATGACATAAAAGTGAAATAATAATTTCCTTTGAGCTTGGCTTAATAGAGATAAATGGAAGAGCTTTTACTTCAGTAATTATATTGGTTTACTGAGAATCATTTATAGGAAGCTAAAGGGGTAGAACGGTAAATTTGTCCCTACTCGATGTAGATCATCTATAGAGGATCTTTAATTATTTGAATTGAAACAATGATAATTAATAGCGTATCTATGTTTGGAACATATAAAGAATTCTATATAATCAAGAGTGTGATTCCGAATCTATAGTGGAGTCAGGAGGAATTAATAAGTTAGGAAGTTTACTTGGTAAATTTTAGATTTAATTATTGGAAGCTTGATTATATAGGCCCATGGTCCCCACACAAGTAAAGACAATATTGGCTTGTAGACTTAGTTAATTGGTTTTAATTAATCAATTATAATTTTAAACTCGACTGTGTCTTGTTTATGATTTTTCACTAAGGAAGGGGTTAATTGAGAAGAAATAGAGGATTTAGGATTTATTTGTTAATTAAGAGATTTTATAATGTCTAATTAATTAATAAGTTAAATGATAATTTTATTTGATAATTAATTATAATATTAAATAGATAGATTTGATATTTATAGGATTAGAATTAAAATATGGCATTTGTAAAAGAAAAGATAAGTTGTTAAATAAAATGGCAAAATTGAAACTTATAGCACTCACATATAGGGTTAGCCACTTAAGGAATTAATAAGCCATTATTTTATCATTTTTTTGATTCCATATAATTTAAATCCTAACCCTAGATGAAATCCTATATAAAGAAAGAGATGGCTCTTATTTTTAAAATCTTTCATCAGACTATTCTATCAGACAACTGAGAAAAATAAAGAGTCTCTCTAGAATTCAAAATTATCTCTCTCCTTTCTTCTAATATTCGAACCCTATAGTGAGTTGAGTGCTTGCCCACACAATTCAAGTCAATACTCAAATATAGTGTGGAAGATTATGAAGAATTCCATCACCTAAGAGCATCTTCAATGGTAAAACTTTTGAGGATGCTTGGTGAGGTGGACATATTATGTGGCAAGACATTGAGAAGCTATACCATTGGAGAGAAGAGGATGACATTCTAGAAATTTACATGGATGCTATGTTGTAGCATTGATGCTATTCATTATTTTTTTAATAAAATATTGAAGCTAAAAAGTTATTGTAGCTAAAAATTAAGATATATATATTAAATAATAATGTGTGAGATCATAATTATAGCATTTTTAAAGAGTGTTATACATTGGAGTGTTTTTAGAAGTAAGAGTGCCAAAAATGATGTGGAAGAGAGATAAAATAAAATATAATTTTTTTAGATGATGTGTAGATGCTCTAAGGCAGATTTAGATCTTGTAATACTTTGGAACAAGGGTTAAAGATCTGAACGAAAGAAGCCATTATATTTTGCTACCACCAATGTAAGTTTTATACAATTTTATATGTGTTTATTTTATTATTTTAGGAAATTCATGTTTAGGATGTTAGATTATAGATTAGGACTGACTGGGAAATACGCGACCATGACTGGAAGAACCCACCCAGAGACCATTGTACCGCCAGTTCGCATGGATGAGATTAAACAAGATCGAGGAAGAGACCACCAAATCAGAGCACAACCTAGGACCACCAAATAAGACAGGAGACCACTCGTCTAAGACGAAGAAGAATCCTAGTTAGTGTTATATTATTATTAAATAATATAATATATAGATTAAATATGTGTAATAAACTAATAATATGTAACATATGACAATTTATATTATTTGTGATTATTTTGTAACATATATGAGAGTTACTTGTTACTATGAGTAACCTTCACAATTATCACCAACATTAAGAGTGTAAAAGGTGTTACACATCTTAATTTGAAATTCTTAACTCTATAGGAGTTATGGTGTGCATGAGTTACATCTCTTTATTGAGTCAATAACATCCATGGAGGTTATGACTTGTGAATTTGAATTTCAAAAGGTGATATCCTAAACACTATATAAAGGAGGTCTATGGTGCTCATTTGAGAGTAAGAGAGAAGTTTTCTATCAAGAAAGCACATTGCTAGAAAACCCTAAGGCTTGATAATTCCCAAAGTTATTTCCATGAGAGTTCCCTTAGTGCTTAGAGATAGGGAGAAATAAGCTTTTGGACAAAGGTGTAATACCATGTTCAAGTCATGGTGATCCCCACTAATCTACACTCAAGGTTGTGAGTGAGTGTATATATATATATTATTCTCTTGCTATATATATATATATTATTACATGTGTTCTTATCTGTTGGAATTATTTTACCAGGATCTTAGATTTACTAACAAGTATGTTATTTAACATCCTAAATATGAACTTCTAAAACGATATGAAATAAACACATATAAAGTATAAGAAACCTTACAGTGGTTGCAGTGGAATATAATGTCTCCTTCCACTCAGATCTCTAACCCTTGTATCCTTTCTGTAGCAGAGTATCACCAAGATCTGAGCCCGAATGTCCTTCTCTTGAATCTGGATTCTTCACAACCTTACACACTATGATTGAGATACCACTTGATGTGTGTGGGAACTCACTCACTCACTATAGGCTACGGTTTTTAGAAGAGAGGAAGAGAGAGAGAGAAGGTGGCGGCTAGGGTATAGGAAGAAGGCTTTGAATTTTTCTCTGAAGGAATGAGATGCATCATCTTTTTCCTTAAGCCATCACTACCTATTTATAGCAAACCATCTAGTGTTAGGTTAGATTTATTTGGCATTAAAATAATGAAAAAATAAATGATAAATTCCTAACATAGTGGCCGGCCATGATATGGATAATGGGCCCCACTTTGTAATTTTGCCATTTAGTCATTTTTCCATCTCATTTTCTCAAAAATACCAATTTTCCAATTTAACCATTTAAATGCCAATTCTAATTATTTAATAACTAATAAATAATTATTAAATAATATTGTCATTTAATATATTTATTAATTAGACTAATCAAAGTCTCTTAATTAACAAATGAACCCTAGAAACTCTTTCTTCTCATTTTAGCCCTTGCTTAGTGAAAATTCACAAACTAGACATAGTCTAATTTTAGAATTATAATTGATTAATCAAAATCAATTGACTGAGTCTTATAAGTAGTATTATATATTGTCTCAACTAGTATGGGGACCACGGGCCTATATATCTGAGCTTCCAATAAGCAGACCCAGAACTTACCAAGTAAATTCATTAACTTCTTAATTCCTTGTTACATCCACTCATAGAACTTAGAATTGTACTCTCAGTTATATAGAACGCTCTATATGTTCCACGATATAATACGCTATTAGTTATCCATTGTTATAATCCCAATAATCAATGATCCTCTATAGATGATCTACATTGTATAGGGATTAAATTAACGTTACACCCTTCAATGTATTTTATCCTTAAAACACTTAGCCACCTATAAACGATATTTCAGCGAGACATAATTACTGAAATGAGTACTCAACCATTTATCTCTATTTAGTCAAGCTCAAAGGAAATCATCATTTCACTTCTATGTCTAGAAAGAAGCTATAGATTCCATATCTATGTTTAGCACTCCCACTCAATTGCACTACCATGTTCCCAAAATGTACGTATCACCCTGACCAAAAAGTAGACTTAACTAGAAATCAAAGAACATGTATAATACTCTTGAGATCAAACCTAACCATGTCAGGATTAAGATCATTTGATCTAGGATCAACTAGGTGATATTGTATTGAATAGATATTACGGTAAGTTTAATATATTTGAATTAAAGTTCAATATCGGTCCCTTCCGATGCATACTCCATGCATCCAACCCAAGCTTTACTTTAACCAATGCCCTGGAAAGAACATAGCACTTATCCAAGGTGCAAGTAAACTATGTTGTAGATTGTCATATCATTTAAACCCTGTGTACTGATAAATCTAGGAATATATATTTAATCACATAATCTTGATTACTTTCCACTGTGCTGACGACACAATAAACAAGAATATAAATGTGATATGGATTTGGATGAATTTATAAATCAAATAAACAAATAAATGATAACATGAACCAAATGACACACAAATTGATGAAAAATACTTCTGTTTCTTTATTGATATTTAAAAGATAAAGATTACATTGAAATAGAGTTTTATTTAGGGCATAAAACCCAACATTATCTTCTTCTACCTTTCTTATATATAATATATATATAATTTATATATATATTGTATATTATGTATTGTAACATTTATTTAATCTCTATGTTGATCCTTGTATTATTTTACAATTGAGTTGTACATATCTTGATTTATCTTCCATTGCAATAAAATCTCTAACAGTTAGACTAGCCAAACACCACCGAAAGATTTCTCACTCAATCAACAAAGGCCCTCCCGATCATACTCCCAACCAAACCCAAAGAAAGGGTTAGTAGAGCCTGACCGCCAGGGGGAAGAAAAAGCTAACCAGAATGTATACACAATTCTCGGTTCTACATGCTTAATGATGCTCTATAACTGTATAACCTTTTAATATTGATATTTTCAAAACAATAACAGTAGAACCTCTATGCAAGAATACACTTGGGACCAAGTAAATTATATTCTAATTGAGAGGTTATAACTAAATAGAGTTATACTAAAAAAAAATATCGAAAAATATCAATGTAACAATAATAACAATAAACAATTATTAATACTATGTAATAATAGAATTATTTTAGAGTAAATATAATGTTTATACATGTATTATAATTTAGAATAAAATTATTAATTTTACTTAAATAAATTTATAAAATATATGTTTATATTTTATTAAGATGTAATTATTCTTAGACAGAGGTATATTTTGTTAATACATAATTTAGAAAATGTATAACTAATTACAATTTAGAGGTTATTCTTATTTATAATTGGCCCAAATTGGGACTTAATTTTTTTATAACAAATTAAAAGTTATTCTTAAATAGAGTATTCTTAAATAGAAATTATACTGTAATAGTAATTATTATTTTCATTAACTTTTCAAAATAATTGTTAATGCGGTATTATTATAAGGAATTCCATCTGAAATTTTGTAATATTTCAATAATAAATAAATAAAAGACTTTCATGCTTAAAGTATAAAGTAAATTGTCGTTTTTAAGGAAATTTTTTTTGGGAGAATTCATGCATGTATGTAAATTGTGATGAGGAATGACAATTCAATTTTTTTTTTTTTTTTGAAAGAATGACAATTCAATTTGAAATGCCAAAAAATTACAAAATATTGACTTTTATAAATTTTAAATTTCTAATTAAATTGCCGAAGAGTGCTTAAAATTTGTGTTATTGTCCGCACTAAAACATACTTTATTGTATTTGTGAAACGTAAGCGGTGACCAATGTTTAAAGATGAATGGTTTCATTATTTATTTGTTTGTTTGTACATGAAAAAGACAAAAAAAAAATATTTATATTAATATTACATTTCATTAAATTAATAAAATGAAGTAGTACAACCGAAAGAAGAAGAGGTTTACTCTCTCTCACTCACTCTTACTCTTCTTGGGTCTTCTCTTCACTGCTTGATTAAATTAATGTTTTATTAGCATCCTAACGTGGAAATTGTCTATAATATTATCGATAGATAATAGAGACAAATTGAGCTGAAAATCTGATTGAAACCATTGTCCAATTCCATGCTTACAAGTTCTGTTACAAAGTAGTCACAATCTTGAATGTTAAGTCTCATTCATACCGACCTGCTTTTTAGGTAAACCCATCAAAATTGTTTCTTAGTGCTTTTTTTCTTCTTCTTAAAATTACATAGTGCTTTTTTTAAAATGAGCAAATTAATTACCATGATACTAATAATCCATAGTTAGAAGATAACACTAGGATGGATTATTGAGTATTTGACTAGAAAAATAAAATTTAGTGCTAAAAGGTGTACTAAATATAGCATAAAAATAAATATATAATATATGTGTTTTTTTTTTTTTCTAATATTATCATATTATTATTAAATATTTGTCAATACCTAATTGTTATTGATGATCATTTTACTAAATATTTTTTAATTCACGGTAAAAAAAAATCTCTTTAAATTACAGACTAGGAGTCTGTTTGGCTGCATTTTCAGTTTTCAATTTTTAAAATTGTGTTTTCAAAAGTGAGAATAGAAAACAGTTTTTTTGTCATTTTAAAAAATTTAGTAGTGTTTAGTACAAATTTTTTAAAACTGTTTTTAGATTTTTTCTTACTAAAAAAAATTAATATTTTAATATCATATCATGAGCCCATTCGGGTCTGGGTTCGGGTTTGGTTCCGGGTCTAGAATCCGAGTATGTGAGTAAAAATGTAAAATATAATATGTTAGACAAAATAAAATTATTTTTGAAAATTGAAAACAATATTTTGATGTTTTCTGTTTTCTAGTTTTTTAAAACTCAATTTTTAAAAAACTGCTTTTAAAAATTTTTACCAAACATCTATTAGTTTTTAAAAACTGTTTCATTTTGAAAAAACAGAAAATAATTTTAAATATTAAACTTAACACATGCATTACAGTTAGAGTTGGAGATAATTTAGTAAGATTGGCTATTGATGCTATTTCAATTTCCCATTTTAAGATTACAAAGTAACTTGTATAAGAATATTTTATTTAAGGAAATATATTTCTATTTAAAGAAATAAATTTCTATTTAAGGAAATAAATAAATAATTGATTTTCTGATAAATGAATATTTTATATTCATTGAATCTGGACAAAATCAATTATGTAATATTCTATATATGGTCAGATTTCTATATTCATTACCTGATTTGATTTCTTGAATTAATTGTCAAAATATTCTGACAATTAATGTGGCACAGATGCTGATGGAGTATCTCACCTATAAATATAGGGTCTCGGTCCCCGAGCTCCTCACTCATTCTGTTCATAACAGCAAATTCCATCTAAAGAGAGTTGAGAGAGCGAGGAAGCCCGATTACCCACATCAACTAGTTTCCTTTGCAGATCAAAGCTTATGTGGGTTTGAAGCTCAAGATTCAATGGCTGGAGGTATTTTGATCCTTAAGTTATATAGTGTATATATTTGTTTATTCCGCATTTTATATATACATACATATATTTCAGTTTATACATATAAATATCTAATAGTTGGTATCAGAGCAGATTATATATCTCTGCCTTGATTTTTGTTTTGAGTTTTATATATATATACTTTTACGGGATTTTTCATTTATAATATAAATTATATATATTTTATATATATATATACTTTCATATTATATAATCCCGATTATATATGTACATTCATACTCAATCCTTTTTTATACATATATATATATTCATATTCATATTTATTTTCATATATATATATACATATATATATTTATATTCATATACATCTTCACATATAAATATATATACGTATATGATCGGTTCTTAATTTATATATATATTCATATTTATATAATTCCGATCATATATATACATTTTAATTCAATCTACGTATATACATATATATATTCATATTTTAATTTTGTTTATATATATTATATATATATACGTAAGTATTGTTGTATATATATACGTGTATACATATTTTTTATATATGCTTTTATTGCATAAAATTGTATGTAATACTCTCTTCCATACATTAATGATGATTTTATGCAGTATATATTGTATACGAGTATATATATATACATGAAAGTTTTATGCTTTGGTCCGTATTTTTTCTGTTTTTATTTTTGGTATTTATTTTGAATTCTATATTCATTACTATATTCATAAGATATTATAGATCGATTTTGTGCATCAAAATAATTTTAATACTTTAAAATCTGAAAACTTTACTGGAAAAATCCATTCGGACCCGAGAACACCTTTTGAAATTAAAGTAACATTTTGCATGTTTTCAATGCTTGAAATCAATATAGATCTCTTAATTTTTTCATTCAGATCATTTTGGAATTGATTTCATGATTTTTGGAAGTTTAAGGAAAATTTATTATGTCGTTTTTCAGGGCAGATTTTTCAAAAAAAAAAAAAAAAGGAAAATTAAGAAAAATTTAAAAAAATTCCGAAATTTTATTATTTTGATTTATTTTTGGAATTTTATTTTATTTCCTTATTTTTATTTATTTAGTCAATTAAATTACATTTGTTTAAACTTTCCATTCTTATTTAACATATATCTTCATATATTATATGTTATTTAGTAATAAATTATTATGGAAAGTTTTTAATTTGGTAAATTAATTACATGCTTTATTTTTACATGTAATTACAATAATTGTGATATTTTAAGAATGTGAATATTTGATTATTCTACAATTAAGTGCGCAATTATTATATTTATTTACCAATTATGTAATTTGTTGATTGAATTAATTGATAATCTGTCATTAAGTACATCATTTAATTTTGCATTTAATTCATTTCATATAATTAATTTTACTAATTTGTATATTTACCTTATTTATACAAATTAATTATTAGTGCAAATATTTAAGATATTATATGGTCATAAATGCATAATTAATTATATATTATGAAATTAAGTATTTAATTTATTATCATACAATAATTGTATTAATTTGTATTTATTTGGCAAATTTATTTTTAATACAATTAATTTTAATTTGTATGATTTAAATGTTATACATAAATTCATTTTATAGTGCTAGATATATTGAGAAATATTCAAACATTAAGATAGGTTGAATATTTTATATAGCACATTAAGTTTCATAAAACTTCATAAAATTATTCATAAAATATTCATAAAACTTCCTAAAATGAATAAAATATGAATAAAATGTAAGTAATTTTGTGGTTTGACATAAGAAAACACGAACTTGGGACAAATGCTCATATCTAGAACGGTTTTTAATGATCTTCGGACGACTACACTAGGAGCATTAATCTCAATGATTGTCTATTATGTTAATAACGAAATTACTTTTAGGTAGAGCCCAATACCTAATGTCTAAAGTGATAATATAATTTTAAATAATTAGGGAGTAGCCACATCATCTTTAATTATATAAAATTATATATTAATTAAAATTCACATTAATGGACATAACTTGTAATTAATTATATAGGTATAATAATTTTACCCCACAGGGATTTTATTATATTTGTATAATTAATTAGGATAATATGTTAAATTAAATTCTCTTAATTTACTCCACAGGGAGTTATGGGGATTTAATTTAATAGTGTTATCACAAATTTAATTAAAGATAGATAATAAACCTTCATTTTCCTAAACTAATTGTTTAATTAAATCTATCATAAGGTTCATCTAATTTTATTAAATTTAAAATTTAGTCCACAGGCAATTTTAGATTTAGTAAAACTTTAATCTTCAGTTTATACTTTGGTGTCTAGTGAACCACATAATTTTAAATAATTAGGGAGTAGCCACAGCATCCTTAATTATATAAAATTATATATATTAAGTGGATTAAGATCACATAATGGACATGAATTATGTGAACATAATAATCTTACCTTACAGGGATTTTATTATATTTACATAATTAATATGTTAAATTAAATTCTCTTAATTTATCTCACAGGAAATTATGTAGATTTAATTTAATAATTTTATCATAAAGTATAAAATTTTGAAACATTTATAAATAATTAAGTGTTTCATACCTTTCATTGAGATAGAAATATTAAACTTTAAGTTTTCTCATAAATTGTGTAAATCTATCATAATCTACATCTACATCTAATCTTATTAAATTAAAAATTTAGCCCACAGACAATTTTTGTTTAATAAGATTTCATATTTAAGCATGTTTATTCATTGGTAAAAACATGATTCATTTAAACCTCAAAACTATATATGTAATTTTATTACATCACTATTCATACATTTCTTCCATACGAGTAGAAATTTCCAAAATTTATTCTGATAACTTCATCTAAAATGTACAGTTTTCACTGTATAATTAAGAAAAATAAATCACACTTTATCATCACAAATAAATTTTAATTTATTGTGTATGAATTCATTCTAATATAGTTAATGTGATTATTAACACATAGGGGATTATTTTAGATTGTTATTCCACATTCATAATTTCTTGCAAGGTTTACAAATAAACCTAAGAAAATCAGTAACTGTGACCAAATCTTATCCACAGACAAGATAAGTTCTCACATTAAGAAGTTTAAGGAACAAGCAATATAGTAGTGACTTTGTTTTAAAATTGGCAAAGACCTTTATGTTCCAAGATTCTATTGAAACTTGATTTAGACACATTTAGAGATCTTTACTACAAAATGATGTCACTCATAAAGATATGCAAGTTTAATCTGACAATAAGAAATGTGTTATTAATAAGAATTCTTTTACATTATAACACCAAAAATTATGGAACATATATCCATCAATAGAATAAATGTTAGTAAATGGTGGAGATATTCATTACACTTGATTTTACTAACTTTATTTAGAACTTGTGTGAAATTAAGAATATGTATTCCAACAAGTCAAAATCGGTGAATATTAGAATTCTATCATATTAGAAATCATACAAGTCAATTAATTTTGAAGACATGGACTCAAATTTTGCATCTCATTTTTAACGATTACTCACATAAATTATTTTTTTACAAAAGTATAGATTTATATGTTTCAAAGACATTTAAATCTTAAGTAGAGAAATAGTGCATTTTGCATATTAAGATAGTGAGATCAATTATAAAATGGAGAATACTACATTAAAATTCATGAGTATGGATAAACTCCCAGTCCATTTGCAAAGTTTCTTTAAAAGCATGGGTTCATTGCCCAATACATATGCCTGGTACACCTAAATCATAGTGTGTGACAAATTTAAGAAACTAAGCATTTTTTGGACATGGGGTGGAGCCTACATAGCAAACTCCAATCTTTCCTAAATCTTTGTCTATTGATACTCTTCAATGGGGGTGTACATATCAAATCGTGTTCTAACCAAAGTTGTTTCTCAAACATATTTTGAGTTGTGATAAGGTTGAAAACCGACTTGATGACATGTACACATTTTATAAATACCCATATATATAGTTAGAGTACAATTGTCAAAGAAGATCTGGGCCCAAAACCATAAATGAGCATATTTCATTTAAAAAGCTATAAGGTTTAAGGGTTACATATTTTATTATCCATCTCACAACACTAGAACTGTGGAATTAAGAATTGACTTGATCAGTGGGAGTGATCTATCTAGGAACCTAGTTTCTGAGAAAGATCATTCATATTTTCTCAAACTTCCACCTCAAGTGTTAGATTAATTATGATTCACAACAACCCTTAAGGTTAGTGATTATTGAGAATTCATAACTAATCATTAATAATCTACAAGTCATTGATACAATTCTAATAAGTTATGTTATTTAGTAATTGCTTATAATTTCTAAAATAACATGCAAATTGAACCATTTGCTCTTTTAAGAGTTTGTTGGTCCATCCTTAAGATGACTTATTAGAACAATAAGATCAATGTTTTCTAGTGATTACATTTTGTACAATAAGAGTTCAACTACAATATTAATTTGAGACACAAATTAAATTATAGAATGATAAAGAATTGAAGTTGTAGTACAATATGCCATGAATGAAGAAATGAATATCTTAAATAGCAATAAAGTTTATCTTTAGTAAAGTTGCCAATGGGGTGGAGAACATTAATTAAGCATAGGTTTTTTCACCAATAATATTCATTAGGCAACATTGAGAAACATAAAGATATATTCATTGCTAAAAAGTTCATTTTGAACTAAGAATCAATAACATAGGAGATTTACATTCTCGCTTGTTTTTATAAAAGATTCTATTATAGACCTTGGCATTTGTTGCTCGTTTCAATTCATTAATCAATTCCAAACAGTGAACTAGAGAAGAAGGTATACTGTCTGCCATAAAGATTTTTCTCTAATAGTGATGAACATATGCAAGCTTAAGATGTCTACCTATAGATTAAAACAAACATCTCACAAATTGGTATTATATCATCTTTTCCTTTAGGTTTGAAAAGAGAATTATGGAAATAATTATGTACCAGAAGGTTAGTGGGAGTAATATTTGTTTTATACGTAGACAATATGTTACTTGCAAATGATGATAAAAGTTTTCTATATAAGTTGAAATAATTCATATCTCAAATAATTATTTTGAGATAATGCATATAAATAACATATATAATTTAATTAATTAGAGAGTAGCCCCAGTATCTCTGATTAAATAAAATTATGTATTATTCATCTTATATAACTTTTATCTTTAAGTGTGATAATTCAACTCAAACCAACATCTGAAAAATGATTTGGAATGAGAATAAATTAAGAACATTCATTTGCTTCTATTTTAGAAGCCTAATGTATGTCTATGAGTCTGAATAAGACTTTGCATTACATTTGTTTCAGGATCGTTAAGTAGTATCAGAATAACTAAAGTTCAGACCACTTTATTCTTCATACAAAGTGATGAGGTGTCTTTAAGATACTAAAATTATATTCATACATATTTTGTTAAGATGAATTGACCATCTAGAAATATAGTTAACCAATTAGATTCTAACGTACCTCACTGGTTATATTGATTCACGTAAATCAATATTTTATAACATCCTTAAGATTGTCAGTAAGTTGTATTGTAGAGAATCTTAATTGTTATTTCCACTATAGAAGTCAGATTCATTTATTGTTTTGAGGATACATCTCGCATGATGTATTATAGAGTTTCATAGTAGGCCTAGAGTTCAAAATTACAGTTTTCATTAGGCCATTAAGAAAATTTTGCGAGAAATTCAGCTACAATATTTATGGCTAATAACTATAAGAGTACTGGTCGAAGCTAGCATATCGACATTAAGTATTTAGCCATAAAAAGCGTGATAAGTGGTCATTAATCACGCAAACTGAATTGGGTGATCGCATATATCCTTGACTAAAGGCATGCCGCAACACAAATTCAAGGATCATAAAGTAAATATGGGATTCAGTTAACCTATATGCACTTTTTTATATTTGTACAACCAAAAATTATTCAATGAAACTCTAATTTCGATATTTTCTCATATTTATGTGCACCTTAATTTCATCTGAGAAAATTATCGTAAGAGGACCTGAATAAACATAAGGGTTAGGGTTTATTCGCTTAAGTACATTGCCACATAAAGTACATTGTTATATAATAAATATATCGTAATACATGGAAGATAATACTCGACTTATAATGAGGACATGTCGCTATGATTCGTATGTTTATTATATAATGGGGAACGTTTGGGTTTGAATGTTTTAGTCTAAATGCTGACCAAGTGGGAGAATATAAGAATATTTTATTTAAGGAAATATATTTCTATTTAAAGAAATAAATTTTTATTTAAGGAAATAAATAAATAATTGATTTTCTGATAAATGAATATTTTATATTCATTGAATCTGGACAAAATCAATTATGTAATATTCTATATATGGTCAGATTTCTATATTCATTACCTGATTTGATTTCCTGGATTAATTGTCAAAATATTCTGACAATTAATGTGGCGCAGATACTAATGGAGTATCTCACCTATAAATATAGGGTCTCGGTCCCCGAGCTCCTCACTCATTCTGTTCATAACAGCAAATTCCATCTAAAGAGAGTTGAGAGAGCGAGGAAGCCCGATTACCCACATCAACTAGTTTCCTTTGCAGATCAAAGCTTATGTGGGTTTGAAGCTCAAGATTCAATGGCTAGAGGTATTTCGATCCTTAAGTTATATAGTGTATATATTTGTTTATTCCGCATTTTATATATACATACATATATTTCAGTTTATACATATAAATATCTAACAACTTGAACTTGGACCATAACATTATTTTCTGACAAATATTAATAAGTATATTACGTTTTTAAGTCTTAACAAAAAAAAAAAATTAATAAATAACCAAAAGAACGCATATTGTCACTTGGGCAACCGAGAGGGCCAATGAAGTTTTTTCTTTTTTCATATTTCTCCTTTCCATTTATTAAGGAAAGAGTAGTATTAACAAGATATATACATATTCTCCGGTGCTCGAGACAAAAAAGGTACAGTATTTAACTTAATTCTAGCCACAAACAATTACAATATGAGTAATTATGCACAAAATATGTACCAAATCTTTTATTAGTATATCCTATAAAAGTTCGAGATCTGGTATATATTTCAGGAAAACTTACAAAAATATTGAAATTTGAGTTAATTTTTACAAAAATACTGTCACACGGAATTCTTTACAAAAATACTGTGTTTTTGTAAAACACCAGTAAAACACAAAGCAGAACAACTCAAAACAACAGTAGAACACCAATAAAACACCCGTAGAACACCAGTGAGAACTTAACACAGTATACTGCAGTATGAAACTTATAAAAAAATACAGTAAAAAGATAAAAAAAATACCGCCTGAGAGTATTTTTGTAAAAAAATGGCAAAAGTTAGTATAACATGTAAATTTCCCTATATTTTATTTACTTTGGTATTTTTTTTTAAAAAAAAAAAATTAATAGTGCATGTGGTAGAATTGTAGTTACGTAAGATCAATCACTCATAAATTTTTTTAAAAAAATTAATAGTACTAAAAATAAGATTCAAAACATTTGTTTAATTAAGCATGTATTTTTAAACTTTTTTAAAATTAACAATTAATCTTAAATAACTACAAAACAATACACAATTAAGAAGAAAAAAAAAATAACTAAAGGGGGCATATTTTTTAGTATTATTATTTTTATATATTTTAATATTTGCCCCCACCTAATAAAAAATTTCATTTTTTTTCATCATATATTGTCATTTTTGTTCTTATATTAGAGTTAGTTAGTTAATTTTCTGTTAAGTTTGTTATCACTTAGTCCGTTAGTTAGTTCAACCATCAACTATATTTTAACTCTATAAAAACAGTGCTCTTGTACCATTTTACACATAGTTCAATCAATACAAAATTGTTTTTGTTTTACTTTGTTTTTCGTTTCTTTCCTCCTAATACGATATTAGATGTTATAATCCAAGAATCATAGAATCCACAAACTTCCACTGCCTACAATAATGGTGGGCACGAGAGCCAATTCCTTTGCTACCTCCATTGATCTCAATACCAAATCCAGTGGACGATGCTCTTTTGAATTCTGCTCCTCCAGCATCTCAAAACTCGGCAAAGATTCCTCCTCGAGTCCCTGTTCCAGCTGCTGCTATTCACCATGTCCATGGAGATCGACCAGCTTATGAGGATGTACGAAGTCCCTACCACCTCAACACTGTAGATCATCCAGGACTAGTTCTTGTTACTCCGGTCTTAACAGATCGAAACTTTCAACTATGGACTCGAGACTTCAAGCTTTCCATAGGTGCACGTAGCAACCTTTTCTTGATGGTACACTTCTTAAACCTCCTCCCAATGATCCTTTATTTAATTCTTGGATTCGTTGTAATCAAATGGTCAAATCTTGGATCCTTCACTTGGTTTCTCCCGAGATCAAAAGCAGTATCATGTATCTAGATACTGCTAGAGACATGTGGACAGAACTCAACAATAGGTTCAATCAAGGTAATAGTCCACAGATTTTCGAATTTAATGAAAATCTTACTTTTCTTCATCAAGGTGATGATTCTGTCAGTACTTATTTTACTAAACTGACTGCTATTTGGGATGAGATTACCTAACTTCTTCCAAGAGTACCCTGTACTTGTGTTGCTGTTGCCGTAAGTTAATAATACCACAACCATGATCAAGTGCTACAACTTCTTAAGGGTCTCAATAAGTCCTATCATGTTGTACGAGATTAGGTATTACTTCTTGACCCATGTCTCCCTCAGAATAAAGTGTTTTCCATGATTATACATCAAGAATGCCAAAGAACGCTTGGCAATCAAAACATTAACCCCATTGCAGCAGCTACATCTTCTTCTGCACTCAATCGCATGTATTAAAAAATTAATCTACATATAATTTTTTTTTTCAGAGAGAGATATAATTAATATGAACTAATATAATTTATCAAAAAAAATTATTAACTAATATGTCAAAAATATCAAAATTCTAAACTTATTATGTTTATCACCATCTCTTCCCTCACATAATAAAGTAAGCACTTACCGATTATTATTTTATTTATTTTATGTACAAAACCAGCTTATTAGAAATAATATTAATGATGATTATAAGTGAGATACGGTAATAACATCAACTATAAATATAGTGGTGACTACAAATGAAATACGGTGATGATAGTTGTTTTAAAATTATATAATGAATTTTCTATAAATTTATTATCTTCATTCTATTTCAAATTTCTATTTTGTGTTAGAAATATTTAGTTTCTAATTTTTTTTCACTATAATGTATATTTTAAAAAAAATTACTTGAATTTTTATTTATATAAAAAATTATAGGGTAATTTTTTTTTTTAATTCTTTAGAGTTTTTTATGTAGATTTATTATTATTTTTTAATAAGTGTACAATTTTTTTTTTTAAAAAATATAAATAAAAATAAATTTAAAATTATTTAATACTAATTTTATTGTTGAATTAATATTTATATAATTATTTAACAACCCACAACCCAGTCATACTTAGCAAAAAGGATAAAAGTTGAATTGGTAAATTTATTAAATATAGAGTCCCAATCATGAACTTCTAGAAGATGGAAAGCATGTTATTAGACCAGCCTAACCAATTTATGGGTTGGGTAGGCAGAAAAACAATCCCAAGTTAACTTATCAACTCAACCTTGCTTATATAGATTCTCCACAGTCTTTGCCCCAACACATGGGGCTGGGACCATTTGACTATGTAGCATCAATGAGTAATATACTTCTTTTTTAATAGCTTATCAGAAAATTCAGTCTTACCCCTTCAAAGTTCAAAGAGTAATTTTTTCTATTGTACTCAAAGTTAGGCGAGTCTTTCTTTTGTTTTATTTTATTTAAATTTCTTTTACTGTCTCCTCAGAATTTTTACCACTTTCTAAGTCTACCGACTGTTTATACATATATAAATATTTTATAGAAAATTATATGGTCCTACTTCTATATTGCATGCCACCATGCAATTTGAGTATGGCCCTACTTGTTATAAAATTAAGAGAAATGGGTACCCACACTACCAATTATGTTAGGCTCATCATCATCAACAATGTTTTGGTGGCTGATATCATTTTTCTCCATTGATATAAAAAAAAAATATCACTGTTTTTATGTAATTTTTTTTTAAAAAAAATTGGCTCAAATTTTTGAGTCCTCAAGAAGTGGATAATAAGTCACTCTACTACTTAATTTACTGACAAACCCACATGGTGGTTGCCTTTGGTATTGACATATGGAATCCACAGGTAAAGGTTATCAGTGGTGTCTAACATCTTGTTATGTTTTAATATTATTATTAGTCCAATTAAATATCGGGTCTTATATAACTTATTGCAATAATTTTTAAAAAGTATTCCTAGCCAATTTCAAAACATCACTTCTCCTATACACTACTGGTGCTCAATAACAATACTCGTTTACTTACTATTAATTAGTAAATTATGGCTACAATTAAGCCACTTGGAGAAACTTTACTACTGTATATGATGTAAGTGAGATAAATATAAAGAGGGATAAACATGCAGTGGTTGAAAAACAGAGACTAGGCCAGCTGTTATGTTTGAGTTGATTCCCTTCTTTTCTTATAGACAAAAATAAATATAGTGTTGAGTAATTAATTCAGTTGATCAATAATCTGTCCTTTTGTTTTAAGAAAGGATACTAAGTGAATGACATGTATCAAACTTTGCTGTTTCGTGTACTGTTTACATATTAGAGATTGAACAGGTGACAAATGATAAGAAACATGGTAAGTGAGAGTGATTTTAATCAAATAAATAGATTACTTCAAAAAAAAAAGACTATTTCACAAACTCTTTTGGTATTTCATGTGGGCCTAACTTGGAAATCTTGACAACAACAAGTATGTATGTATGTATGTAACTAAGCCGAAAAGAGGGTTCCTTCCTTCTATTTCAATCTTCTAAGTTATAAGGAATGGTATATATCAAAGGATATGCTTATGTGTGTACTCTTCTACGCGTATAAAGATTGACAAGTACTTTAAAATGTGAACATTAAAGAGATTCTCTCATTAACTACAGGGTTCATTCAATCAATTAGCAAATGTCCGTACTAAAGTGATGAATTTTAGTTAAAATCCATCTCCATAAATCATACAACAGCAATTATAATCTAAACTCATAAAGAACAACTCTTACAATAAGTCCAAAATAACAACGTTTTATTTTAATAAAAATTTGAATCAAATTATCTGAAGGTTTTTTGGTGTACAAATTATTACTCTTGCAATCATAATTGAATTAGATTAGATCAATTAATTTTGATTTTGCAGGAATGAATTGGATGAAACAATTTTTTTACACCCTGTTTATTTTCTTTTCTTTTCACATGTGGCACTTCTCATATCATATAAGAGCATACTCAACTTTTGTACATGAATACAAATACAAGATTGCAAAAAGATGTAGATTCTTAAACTAAGCACATCCATTCAATATATCAGGATAGATCATTTACAAAACTAGACTATTATCTCAAAAAGATAAAAAAAAAAAAGTTGCAACATTATAATAGCAGCAACCGTACTACAGTGGTACACTTTTGCTTTCTCACTTCCTGATCTTTTTCTAATATCCCAAAAACAAAAAGAAGAGGCGGGGAAAGACCAGATTCTCACTCTACATACATACAAACAGTATATCTACAGTCTCAGATTTTCTCAAGTTAAACAACGGAAAGAAAGAAACCAAAAAAAAAAAAAAAACCCTTTGGAAAGAGCCTCATGTGTAACTTCTCATCGAACTCTGATTCTGGTCTTGAGTAGAAAATTTGGTGTGTTTTTTTTCATGGAACCATCCATGATGATCTTCCCTGTGGTTTTGGGTAAGAAAGAAAAGTGGGAATCTTTTTATTGGGTAGTCATGATACTAAGGCTTACTATAGCCTGGCATGGCTTAGCACGGCATCTATGTACACTGGCTTTTCTCTTGGATGAGTTTGGAAGTCAAAAACTACAAACCCTTTTCTTTTTTCTTCCTATTCACTCCATTGAATTTGTCTCTCCTCCACTTAGAATCCATGGGTGTCCTGCATTATGCAATGAACAAAACAGAGATCAGTCACAGAAAACCAACATAAAAATTGCATGCAAAGGTTCAAAGAGTAATTTCAGAACAATCTATATAGTGAGGTTGACACCCATATTTAGATTCAAGAAAATATCGACCTTAGACAAGAAATTAAAACCAAAAATGCAAAAAAGAAGGAAACTTACTCAGTGCCTGTTCAGCAGTTAATCTTCTGGAAGAATCCTTACAGATCATCTTTCTCAACAGATCCTTAGCCGATGGAGAAACCGACCGGAAAATCCTCGTCGGAAACCTCAAGTTTCCCCTCAAAACAGACTGGAAAATATCGGTGGCGGACTCGCCGTAAAACGGCGGAATCCCAGCCAACATTATGTACAAAATAACGCCGGCACTCCACACATCGGCTTTCTCGTTGTACTCTCTGCCCAAAAGAACCTCCGGCGCCACATAATACGGCGTACCCACCACCCCTTCGACCAAGCCATCCTCGTTAAGCCACTCAGCAGAGCCGAAATCGGCGAGCTTGAGGTTCCCTCTCGAGTCGAACAGAACGTTCTCCGGCTTAAGGTCTCTGTGAACAACGCCGAGGCGGTGACAATGAGCCAAAGCTTCGAGAAGCTGTTTGATTAAAGAAGCAGATTCAGATTCGGAAAGAGTCCGGCCGACGATGCGGTCGTAGAGAGTAGCGGATTCACAGAGCTCTAAAACGACAGTGAGAAAATCTTCGTTTTCAAAGACATCAAAGATTTGGAGAATGTTGGGATGAGAAGCCAAAAGGGTCATGATCTTTGGCTCCTTTTCGAGACAAGCTCTGTCAGTGTCATCGGTGAGAACCCTTTTGTCGATTATCTTACAGGCGACGAAGTCTTCCAAGACTGGGCTGAAGGCTCGGACGATGGTGCCGAAGCGTCCGCGGCCAATTTCTTCCAACAGTTGGTATGCGTTTTTAGGTGCTTCACACATTTGAAATAGGAGTTTTTTTTTTATTATTTTTAGGTTGTTTGAGTTGTGGTTTTTTGAGATGTTTAGGGGTTAATATAGAAGAAAAAGAAAGAAGAGTTTGTTTGTTTGGTATAATTTTTTAAAATAATAATAAATCAATAAATTAAAAACCAGAGTGGAATTTGATAAAAAGGAATATTCCGAAGAAAACCCGTTAAAGATTCTACACGTTTATATTTTATTTTTCCTTAAGAATGGAGTAAAACTAAAGTGATTTTGAACCGTTGGATGGGTTTTTCATCATATTCTCATCGTTTTTCTGTACGGTATCCAACTGCCAACTGGCAACTGTATTAACCATTTCAGGTTTCCTCTATCGCTTTCTTTCCTTTACTCGGTTTCATTTTGTAATTTTTTTTATTTATTTATCTTTGCTTACACAGCAACACTTCTACCTATTTATTTATTTATTGATTTTATGGGGTTTGATAGGAGATTCTGTTTTTTTTCGACAATAATAATTTCTGTTTTCCATTAAAATATTTATTTATCATTACTTTGCCGAGTTCACTATTTTCTATAATAATTAATAAATTAAACTTATGGACCAATATTGAATTGAACATATTTAATGGGTCTAAAAAAAAATAGTTGCTCAAGTGATACACTTTTAATTTCTAAAAATTTATATAATAGATAAAAAAAAAATACAAAAAATACTTTAGAATTTTTTTTATTTTTACGCTTTAATTTTTTTTATTTATAAAAATATTTTTTCATTAAAAATAATAGATAACTAAAATGTAAAATTACTTTAAATTTAAAAACTAAGTTAGTAAATATTTTTTTAAAAAAAAAATTAATAAAATAGCTAAATATAATGAATTAGTTAATAAAAATTATAAAAATATATTTACTTTGTATAAATTTTTTTTAAAAAATTATATAATAATTAAATTAAGTTATATAAATTTTTTAGTATTGTATATTGATATATTGTAACAAAAATGAATAAATATATTAGATTATAAATATATATATATCAGTATTTAATATATTGTATTACCGAAAATTAGTATACCGTAATAATAAAATTATATACCACAAAGAAATCATAACAATACTAAACCTATAATATTATTACACAAAAAATATATATCATGCTAACAAAATTATATATATTGCTATTAAAATATGTATACAATATGAAAAAAAATTATATATAATCATTATATATAATAAAATAGAAACTAAACATCATCTTAAATAAATGATATACTATACACAACAAAACATATATACCAATCATAAAAAATTTAACAAAATAATATGCATAACCCCCAATATTTTCATTTTGCTAGTAATTAACCCTTAAAACCTACATTTTGATGGCAAAACTCCCAAAACTCGTATTTTGTTATCATTTAGCTATTTCCATCTATTTTGGCAGTTAACTGCCACGTTGATTATTCATATGTACATAGAATATTGTCCAGATAGATATAATGTACACATATCAATATATTATTTTTTCAGTGTAGCGTAATTGTATTACAATCAATTAATAGCTTAATAGCTTAAAGGTCTTGGGTTCGAACCTATGACCTTTCCTTTTTTCCCATCCATCCCTCACCATTAAGCTAGCCTTAGTGGCTTCATATCAATATATTATTGGCACACATAAATAAGGTTAATTAGGATTTTTGCTCCCTGAAATTTGACATGTACTAACTCATGTTCTCTGAACTTTTAAGGTCATTAAAAATACCCCATGAACTATTGAGATTGTTGGATTTAAGGACTTTTGTCTAATTTCATTCAATTTTACTATTTGAGTGATTGTTTATGTACTAAATCATGCTCCCCAGACTTTGATATTTACCAAATCATGTCCCTCGAACTTTGACATGTACTAAATCATGTCCCCTAAACTTTCATCCATGTTAGACTTTTTTACTAAAATTAGAAAAAAGTCCTTAAATCTAACAATCTCAATAGCTTAGGGGGCATTTTTAACGACCTTAAAAATTCAGAGGGCATGATTTAGTACATGTCAAAGTTCAGACGCAAAAATCCTAATTAGCCCATAAATAAATACTTAAAAATAAAAATCATTTTTCTTTATTTTTCTTTCTTTTCTGGTTCTTTTCTTTTTAGGATCTCTGTCTCCTTTATATCTCTCTATCCCTATGTTTCTTAATTTCTTCATTTAAAAATAATAAATAAAAAAACACATTTTTCTTCTTTTTTTTTTCTTCTTCTTTTTTCTTCTTTCTTCTTGAAACCCTAAATGTAATAACCACCATTACACCACCATCACTGAAACCACCTCACCATTACACCACCAACATTGAAACCACCCCGACCACAACCACACCACCACCATCACAACCACTGCAACAACCACTACCACAAACCATATCTAAAAAATTAAAAAATAATTCTACACACCACACCTATCACAATATCAGATCTAAATCCTACAAAATCAAACAAAACCCAAAAGAAAAAAAAATATCAGTGATTTATATATATCTACGACCCATCGCAAGTTTCAGACCTGGAAGGTCTTCACGAGAGGAACTCACTTTTGAAACTCATTTAGCCTGCTAAAACTTGGCGTGGCCGAACTGAAGTCGAGAAGCTCCAGCAAGTTTCTAAACAGTGATGGACGAAGGGGATCTAAAGGCCTTGGGGTTTAAATAGTTAGCGAAGCTCGTAGTGGTCTCTATTTTGGTCGAGTGTCACTTGTTTAACGCCCAAATGTGACTTCCACTAGCGGTGGTTGTAGTATAGATCGGGCGGTCGATTCCACAGGGAGGTGATTATGGACAAAAGCGTTAGTAGAAAAATAAAAACAAAAGGTTAATAATAAGTGATAGTAGTAACAAATGATTTTGTGGTTTTTGTTTTGGTAATAAATATTAAAGGAAAGCAAATAAAGGTGTAATCAATAATAAAAGAGAGAAAGGCTTCAAGAATCATCCATATGCTTGTTTAGCTATTTTGTACCTTTGATTCACTAAGTTGACACAATGATGTAACATTAAAGTTCATTATATTTTGAGTATACAAGTTCTTATTTCTTATGTAGAACCTAGAAATGACATTATACATCAAGCAATAATGCAATAAAAGATTAAATATAAAACTAAACATCAATATTATTTTTACTAAATAGTAACACATAGAAAGAGCATGACTAATCCTATATATCTTTAGTAAAAATAATGACAAAGAGATGGAGATGGAGGTGATAGTTAAGGAAATGAACATTAATATTACTTTTATTAATTTTTAGACACATAGGGAGAGCATGACTAAACCTATATATCATTTAACAAAAAGTAAATAAAAATGACCATAAAAGATAGAAATGAGCAATACTACCATTACTATAATCACTAAATAAAAATATATAGAAAGAGCATGACTAAGTCTATATATATATTTGGTATAATAGCATAGATAGTATAGATGGAAGAAGAACATAAAAATAAAAGTGGAATATGAACTTGCATTACTCAAATAAACATTACAACAAAAAGTGAATCAAAGATACAAAATAACCTCACTTTGCATATGGAATCATCCCTAACCTTCCAAGGAAGATTAGGCCATTATGCTAATCATTCTCATAAGATTTCTAAAGAGAAAAGATGAGAAGAAAAGTTGAGAGAATTTTGCTATAGTTTTTCTACACTAAAAATTACACTCACAAAAATTACTAAAATGAGCTCCTATTTATAGAGCCATAAAAGGACTAAAAATAAATAAATAAAAATTTGAGATTATAAAATAAATATTAAGATTAAATTTGACATTTCAAATCAAAAATAAAATTAATATTATTTTTGTTATCATTGTGATTTTGACTTCTACTCTTTGGATGAAGGTTTAGTGTGGAAGAGGAAAATAGGGTTGATGATGACCTAGACTTATCATCATTGCATCACATGCTTTGGAAGAGACAAAATTGATGATGAGCTTCATGGGCTAGGCTTAACCTTTTTGGGTTGGGTTGCTTTGGATTTCAACAAAAATGCCATTTTTTTCTTCATTTCTTTTCAACTTTGCTCCTTCCTCTTTCTTTCAACAAAAATACACTTTAGTTCCTACAAGAAAGACATAAAATGAATCAAAATCAAATATTTTCATTTATAAAATATATTACAATAATTTCATGAAAATACCAATTAAAACTCAATTTATTTTATCATTTAAAATAAATAAAAGTGTATTTTTAACCACTAATCATCACTGGAGGTGGCTCATCGTCATTGAGCCGAGAGCAACAAAGGAGAAAGAGACAGATCTAAGGAGAGGGGTGCAGAGAGAGCGGGTTGGGGTTTTTGGATCTTCGTTAAGTTCATGCGATGGTGGTGCTGGGTTGAAATGGTTGTACTGGGTTGCAGTGGTGGTGAGTTGACATGGGTGGTGGTGGTGGTCAGGTCCGTAAATGAAGAAACACAGATAGAGATATATATATATATATAAATGAGAGAGAGATAGTAAAATAAAGAAAAAAAAAAGAAAGAAAAAAAAATTGTTTTTTATTTTTAAGTCTTTATTTATGTGTGCCAATGATATTGTGACATGTGTACTCTGTATTCATGTGGACAGTATTTTTTGTATACATGGATAGCTAATGTGGCAGTTAACTGCCAAAAATATATGGAAATGACTAAATGCTAACAGAATGCGAGTTTTAGGAGTTTTACAGTCAAAATTTAGATTTTAGAGGTTAATTGCTAGCAAAATAAAAGTATTAGGAGTTATGCCACAATTAACCCTTAAAAAAATTGCACATACCACATTAACAAAATTATATACAGCAATAAAATAATTATATCATACTTACAAAATTATATACCATCTTTATATATAATAAAATAAAAACTAAACATGATCTAAAATAAAATGATATACTACACAATAAAACTTATATACCATATAACAAAAATTATACCTTACAAAGTTACAATAAAAATATATATCTATATAAATATATAATATATAATAATAAATAAAAATAAAAATACATATAGCATGTTTATAAAATTATATATCATGTTAAAAAAAGTATAACAAAAAATAAAACTTAAATATCATTTAAAAAAAAATAATATATCGTATAACAAAATATATATATCATTCACCAAACTATATGTACTAACAATAATAATAATAAAAAATATTACTAATATATATACTATACTAACCAAATTATATACCACAATTAACATATATAATTCAATAAAATTATATATCACCATTAATATAATAATATAGAAACTAATTAAATATTATTTAAAATTAATAATATAACACACAATTAAAAATATAAAAATAATAATTAAATATATATATCATGTCAATAAAATTATATACCTACATTAAAATGTTTGTGTTATGCGAACAAAATTATATACCACTATTATACATAGTAAATAAAAAATAAATCATCTAAAAATAATAATATACCATACAATAAAACAAAAATACACTGCACAACAAAATATAGGGTAAATACCATTTTGGACCCTGTGTTTTGCAAAAGTTACCAATTGGACCCTATGTTTTATAAAATGACAAAATGGACCCTATATTTTCTAAAATGGTAAAAATAGGACTCTGAGCTCAATTTTTAACAATTTTACTTTTTAATATAACTAACTTTAAGACAATTTCTAACACGAACGGATACAGAAAATGTAACTAGTTTTGTCATAACATCTCTAGATTGGATTATTATTACATTTTATTTTGATAAAAAATTAGTTTAAGGTCTTATTTGTACAATTTTGGAAAATACAGGGTCCATTTTATCATTTAACAAAACAGAGAGTGCAATTGGTAACTTTTGTAAAACACAAAGTCTAAAATAGTATTTACCCCAAAATATATATACCAACAACCCACAATAATCCATAAAAAATTAAAAAAATTGACATAACTTTAAAATAATTTTTTTTTTAACAAAACTAATATAGATATACCATGATATTTAAGTAAGTTACTTCTAATTCTAAAAAAATATAAAAGATAAAATATTGACGCGACAAAAGACAATGTAAATAATAAATAGTGTGAAATGGTCATTTCTATACCAGTTTTAAAATAAGGACATTTACTTATTACATAGTGCTATAATTTGTGGTCATTTGCTATAATTTTTCAATAATAAACTCTTTGCTTAGTTGTTTTATGAGTAATTTGCGGTATAAATATCTAAGTTTATCTTTTAGTTGCAAATAAATACCTAAATTTAATTTTTCACGGTAATAATACTTAAGTTATAATTCTAAAACTTCTGTAGGTATTTATAAATAAAAAAATTTAGCTCATAAAATTATAAAAAAAACATAAAAAAAATATTCTTAAAAATTCTCCTAGTCAAAATTTTTGTTTTAATTTTAACTAAAAATGTAAAAGGAGCATGAGTTCTCTTCTTTATCTCTCTCATCCCTCTAGTGCCACAAAATATAATATACCCCACTATTTTTTGGTCAAAGCAACACCTATTAGAGTGTTGGCCTTGGAAATGCTAAGTACCATAAGGATATTCATTGGACCACATCCAATATTTTTAGTATAAGAATATTTTTTATTTAAGCAAATATATTTCTTTTTAAAGAAATAAATTTTTATTTAAGGAAATAAATAAATAATTGATTTTTTGATAAATGAATATTTTATATTCATTGAATCTGGACAAAATTAATTATGTAATATTCTATATATGGTCAGATTTCTATATTCATTACCTGATTTGATTTCCTGAATTAATTGTCAAAATATTCTGACAATTAATGTGGCACGGATACTAATGGAGTATCTCACCTATAAATAGGGTCTCTGTCCCCGAGCTCCTCACTCATTCTGTTCATAACAGTAAAATTCCATCTAAAGAGAGTTGAGAGAGCGAGGAAGCCCGATTACCCACATCAACCAGTTTCCTTTGCAGATCAAAGATTATGTGGGTTTGAAGCTCAAGAATCAATGGCTGGAGGTATTTCGATCCTTAAGTTATATAGTGTATATATTTGTTTATTCCACATTTTATATACACATACATATATTTCAGTTTATACATATAAATGTCTAACAGTTGGTATCAGAGCGGATTATATATCTCTGCCTTGATTTTTTTGAGTTTCATTTCTATATATATATACATTTACGGGGTACTTCATTTATAATATAAATTATATATATTTTATATATATTTTTATATTATATAATCTCGATTATATATATATTCATACTCAATTTATTTTTTATATATACATATATATATATATATTCATTTTCATATTTACGTTCATATGTATATTATATACATTCATTTATACCGTATAATATATATATTTCTGAGTATACACTTTCATATTATATTCATTGATTTCTTTCTATATAATTGATTACCATATTCTTTTATATATTTTTATGATATTTTATATGGTTTAATGTGTATATACAAGTATATATGTATATATATACATATACAGTATTGATTTTTGTTTATATATATTATATATATACATTTTCTTTTCATTTACGTATATATATTCATATTCATATATATATTGTTGCGATATTTAGCACACGCAAGTGTACGTATCGTTTCAAGTAGTAGACTCACTAGGAGTGAGGTCGATCCCACAGGGAGTGTAGTTAAGTACGTTAAAATTAAACTTTTACTTCTATTTGATTAAATAAAAGATAGGAAAAAAAAAACAATGAAGTATAAGAAAAATAGTCGGAAGCAACGATTCGAGAAAATTGATAGTTAATAAACTAGGGTGTTGATTTCAATTGTTTTTATTGAATATGGCTTAGTATGATTATTTTCCTAATATTAATTCCTATGCAATAGCAGGTTTACTAAGGTAATTTATAGTCTTCTCAGATATATAAACATCAATTACATGTAAACTTTCTACTCTCGTGATAAATTTAACATGCAACAGGCATTAAACACAGAAACCCTATAAGCTATCTAAGCCATATAGGTACTCTCGTCCTATATCGAAATTCAATTCTATTCTACTATAGCATATTTGACACTCACTTCTCAGATCTCGCATCAAAATCATAAACAGTTAATTGGTGGCCAGACAATTAAAAGTAATTAAGCACAAATAAAATAGAATACATAGAAATTAGGGAGAAAATAAATCATATTAAAACCATAAAACAATGTTAAACATTATCCATCTAACCCTAATTAAGTGTTTAGTTACTCATGTTCATTGAAGCACAAATACACATATTAACTGATAGAAAAGAGATGAAAAATAAAGAAGAGAAGAAAAGAAGAATGTTGAAAACCCTCTGAAGAATGCCTCCAATATTGCAGTTGATCTCTCCACTTTGCATCTGTATTCTCTCTGTTTTTCTCTCTAAAATTGCTTGATGAAATCAACTCTCTTCTGCTCTTTATATAGGCATTCAGGGCCTAAAAAGATGGAAAAATGCACATGTTAAATGCCTATTCGAACTAGGAAACCCCCAACACCCACATGAGATAAAAATACGATTTTTGTGCTGTTTAGGGAGGCGGGCCGCGGCATGCTAAAGCCATGCCGCGGCCCGTGTTGGAAGTGATTTTTCTGCTACGTTGACTGGTAGTATTTTGGCCATAACTCTCTCAATATTACTCGGAATTAGACGATTCAAGATGTTCCGGAAACATAAAAGAGAGATCTAGAACTTTTATGTTTTGACTTTTTCCAAAATCCAATCAGAAGACAGTCGAATTCAGGCTTGAAGTTTCAGCTTTATTTTCTTGCACAATTTTCTCTATTTTAAATATCATCTTTTTGTGAGATATTTTTATCTTTTTCCCATTTTTTTCTCTGATATTTTCTAATCTTCTTCTATTTTAAATCTGCAAAAATAAAAGATAACAAGCGTAAAAATGCTCCAAACACGATTAAAACTCAATTAAAAATATACTAAACTTAATCTAAAATTAATACAAAAAATAACCTAACATATATATACTTTTATATTAATATTTCATAATCTATTTGTTCATATATATATACACATTCATATTTATATTCATATACTTATATATGTTTATATATAATACTCAATGCTTTCATATTTTTATTGCATAAAATTGTATGTAATACTCTCTTTCATACATTAATGATGATTTTATGCAGTATATATACATTGTATACGAATATATATATATACATGAAAGTTTTATTTTTCGGTCTATAATTTTTCCGTTTTCATTTTCGGTATTTATTTCAAATCCTCTATTCATTACTATATTCATATAATATTTTAGATCGATTTTATGAATGAAAAGGATTTAAAACCCATCTGAAAATTGAAAAATTCTCTTAAGAACACGATCGGACCCGAAAGAATTTTTTATGAAATTAAAGTCTACATTTTACGTGTTTTCGATGCTTGAAATCAATATGGATCTCTTAATTTATTCATTTAGATCATTTTAGAATTAGTTTCATGAATTTTGGTCATCAGTGTTGTTTTTCATGGCAGTTTTTCGGAAAAAAAAAAAGAAAATTAAGAAAAATTTAAGAAAATTCCGAAATTTTGTTATTTTGATTTATTTTTGGAATTTTATTTTATTTCCTTATTTTTGTTGATTTAGGCAATTAAATTACATTTGTTTAACTTTCCATTCTTATTTAACATATATCTCCATATATTATATGTTATTTAGTAATAAATTATTATGGAAAGTTTTTAATTTGGTAAATTAATTACATGCTTTATTTTTTACATGTAATTACAATAATTGTGATATTTTAAGAATGTGAATATTTGATTATTCTACAATTAAATGCGCAATTATTATATTTATTTACCAATTAAGTAATTTACTGATTGAATTAATTGATAATCTGTCATTAAGTATATTCTTTGGTTCTGTATTTAATTCATTTCATATAATTAATTGTACTAATTTGTGTATTTACCTTATTTATACAAATTATTTATTAATGTAAATATTTAAGATATTATATGGTCATAAATGCATAATTAATTATACATTATGGAATTAAGCATTTAAACATTAAGATAGGTTGAATATTTTATATAGCACGTTAAGTTTCATTAAGATAGGTTGAATATTTAGAAAAATAATCTGGAGTGAGAATAAATTAAGAACATTCATTTGCTTCTATTTTAGAAGCCTAATGTATGCCTAAGAGTCTGAATAAGACTTTGCATTACATTTGTTTCAAGATCGTTAAGTAGTATCAGAATAACTAAAGTTAAGACCACTTTATTCTTCATACAAAGTGATGAGGTGTCTTTAAGATACTAAAAATTATATTCATACATATTTTGTTAATCTGGAAATATAGTTAACCAATCAGATTCTAACGTACTTCACTGGTTGTATTGATTCACGTAAATCAATATTTTATTACAACCTTAAGATTACCAGTAAGATTATATTGTGGAGAATCTTGATTGTTATTTCCACTATAGAAGTCACATTCATTTATTGTTTTGAGGATACATCTCGTATGATGTATTATAGAGTTTCATAGTAGGCCTTGATTTCAGAATTACAGTTTCATTAGGCCATTAAGAAAATTTTGCGATAAATTCAGTTACAATAATACTGGTCGAAGCTAGCATATCGACACTAAGTATTTAGTCATAAAAGGACGTGATAAGTGGTCATTAATCACGCAAACTGAATTGGGTGATCGCACATCCTTGACTAAAGGCATGCCGCAACACAAATTCAAGGATCACAAAGTAAATATGGGATTCAGTTAACCTATATGCAGTTTTTTTATATTTGTACAACCAAAAAATTATTCAATGAAACTCTAATTTCGATATTTTCTCATATTTATGTGCACCTTAATTTCATCTGAGAAAATTATCGTAAGAAGACCTGAATAAACATAAGGGTTAGGGTTTATTCGCTTAAGTACATTGCCACATAAAGTACATTATTGTATAATAAATATATCGTAATACATGGAAGATAATACTCGACTTATAATGAGGACATGTCGCTATGATTCGTATGTTTATTATATAATGATGAACGTTTGGGTTTGAATGTTTTAGTCTAAATGCTGACCAAGTGGGAGAATATAAGAATATTTTTATTTAAGGAAATATATTTCTATTTAAAGAAATAAATTTCTATTTAAGGAAATAAATAAATAATTAATTTTTTGATAAATGAATATTTTATATTCATTGAATCTGGACAAAATCAATTATGTAATATTCTATATATGGTCAGATTTCTATATTCATTACCTGATTTGATTTCATGAATTAATTGTCAAAATATTCTGACAATTAATGTGGCGCAGATACTGATGGAGTATCTCACCTATAAATATAGGGTCTCGGTCCCCGAGCTCCTCACTCATTCTGTTCATAACAGCAAAATTCCATGTAAAGAGAGTTGAGAGAACGAGGAAGCCCGATTACCCACATCAACCAGTTTCCTTTGCAGATCAAAGATTATGTGGGTTTGAAGCTCAAGAATCAATGGCTGGAGGTATTTCGATCCTTAAGTTATATAGTGTATATATTTGTTTATTCCGTATTTTATATACACATACATATATTTCAGTTTATACATATAAATGTCTAACATTTAGGTCTATCCAGATCCGATCTAATTATATATTAGATGTTAGATTTTGCCATTCGATCTGATCTATTTAATTTCAATCATTCAATCGATCCAACATCTATTGGATATTGGATTGGATCGATTCTATCTATTAGATGTATTTCATATATATATATTTATTGGTTTAATTTGAGTTTATTTAATATTTTAGACTTAGTTTTTTTAGATCGGATCGTATCAATTCAATATTTTAGGTCCAGTATGTATTGGATTGGACTGGATCCATCCAATCTAAGAAAAAAAGAGTAAAATTTGAATGTTAATTTTTATATATACGTATATATTTTACGTATAACATTATAAAATCTAATTGCTTTTCAAAACTAAATGAAAATACTAATTAGTTTGATTATATGTTGGATGTATTAGATTTTTGGACACCCCATCAAACATCCGATCTGATCCAATTGAATATTCAAAAATAACATCCAATCTGATCCGATCATAATCTAATATTTGGTGGTCGGTTGTAGTTGGATCACTCGGTTGTCATTAAATTGGATCAATTTATGTACACCCCTAACTATGAGCATGAGTGTCTTTTAACATTAATCATATTTTTTATATTTATTTTTTTTTCCTATTTATGAAACTTATTTATCTTTTTATTTTTGTTAAATTTGTTTTTATTATTTTATATTTAATAAGAATTTTTTTAACAATGAATAACTTCATTGAAAAAAGAATCATAATGTCATACAAACTTTAAGAATTAAGAAACTCTAACAAAGGAAGAAATCTCATCAAACCATACTAGTTCTCTATCCACCCGAAGAGCATGCCGAGCTAATCCATGTGCAGCCCCATTAGCTGTCCGCCTTACATGGATTAGGGATACTTCAGGAAAACTAGACATCAAACTAGTTAAATCCTCTAATAAGGAACCAAGCTCATTGAGGAAGGAAGAGCATTTTAAAAACGCATTTACAACTGCTAAACAATCAGATTCAACAAATTATAAAGAAAGACCCACAGTATAAGAGCCCAATCCAATGCTACAAGTAAAGCCACATACTTTGCTTAGATAATTGAGAAATAACCCATTAATGGTTTAGAAAGACAAGCTACTACAGAACCATTTGAATCTCTTATTATAGCTCCTATTCCAATCGTCTGAGTATGGTTATCTATTGCTGCATCAATATTTAATTTCAAACAGCCTACAGATGGGGCTGACCATGTAGCAGCCGAATTATAGCCTTTAGTCAAAGATGATATAGGCAATTTTCTAATCTGATGATACTCATCCGAAAGAAGTTTAATTCTTGAGATAATCTCATTTGGATGTTGCGAATCTTTTTCGTGAGTTATACTGTTTCTTTCACCCCATATATACCATGCCGAAAGAATAAAGAACTCAAAATTTGACTGGGAAAACACGTTTGAAGCTCTCAACAGAACTTTTTGAAAACTCACATTCACTAATACCTTTTCAATAAAACTAAAGTGCAAGAGTTTTCAAGTTTGTTGAAAAGCACTACACCAAAAAATTGCATGGCTATTAGTATTTTTATCAAAACCACATAGAGGACAATCTGACTGTAAAACAAGCTTTCACTTTTTCAAGCCCCAAGTGGTAGGTAAAATTTCATGAAAATCTCTCCATACAAAATTAAGAATTTTAGATGGCAAGTTCAATTTCCAGAAACATTTCCACCAAGAAGAAAAGACTTCTCTAGAGGGAGAACCATCTACAAAATCAATGGTTGAAGCCACCCAATAACCACTCTTTACTGAATAATTACTATTATTTGTATAGTGTCACATCCAACTATCTGCTTCTGAGAACTTACTAGTTGTAATAGCGCAAATTCACTCTTGACCAACCCGATTAAATATAGAATCCAATGTTGATAAATTCCAACCTCCAATTCTTTGTAACATAATATCTTTAAAGAACAATTTAAAATTCTGCCCCGCTGGTGTTACTGGTAGAAAAGAATAAGGTCTGAATAGTCAAGGATCTTTAAATATATGGATAATATCTCCATTTCCTACTCGACGATGCAATCCTTTAGTAAGTACATCATGTCGCCAAACAATACTTTTTTTTAGATATAACTAAAATGGTCCCCCTTGGAACAAAAACATGGAAATAAAATAAAGTATTATAGTGTCTAAAAATTAAAATAGCAAACAAGGATTGCTCCTACTAATTAAAATAATTAAATAACTCTTAATAAAATTGCAACTAATCATTAAGATGAATCAATACTATTATATCTATTCTACATAAAGTGTGACTATGTAACATAATTCTTGGTGTAACGATTCTTTTTGGATTTCCACGTTAACTTTAACAGAATATTATTTTAATTAACAAAATATTCTTTATTAAATTTATAATATTATTATTTATATTTAAAAATAAAAATTAGGTAGATATTTTATATAAAGAAATTTTATTTTAAATTTAAAATACTTAAAATATTATAAATATTTTTAAATTTATTGGTTTAACTTTGAATTAGAATAAAAAAAAATTATGTAAATATTTTATATAAAAAAATTTAATTTAAAATATTATAAATATATACACACTTAATTTTGATTATGTGAGTTTTGGTTAGAATATAGTAAATTACAATATATACATTATCATATATGTTAGCTAATTAAGAAAAATTTAAAAATTTAAAAAAATACGTATATACATAATTATATCCAAATGACACACCAATGTAGCAATAATTAATTTTTTTTTTCCTAAAGATCAAAATCTCAAATTCTATTTAAAAATTAAAAAAAAATGCATTACCTAATTAAAAAAAAATTAAACATACATGTATTACACTTAACATCACCTAATTATACGTGTATTACACGTAACATAGTTCAATAAATAAGTGCAAAACTCATTTATATATATAAGGATGTTAACCTTTAACCCACTATGTTTAATAAGAGTTAAATTCGTTTTTATATGCTTAACTTTTTTATTTTAAAAAAAAAAATCATCTTGGAAGAATAAGTAAAAAAGTCACAATAAAAAATGTAAAAGAAAAATCAGTCGGTTTGATTTTAATAGATTGTGTAAAATAGCAAAAATATTGTTTAACTAGTAAACAACCTGCACTTTGCGGCGAATATTTAACAAATTTTAAATTGTATATATAAAATAAATCATAACTTTTATTTAATGAAAACTAAGTAATAAATTGTATCAAATTTTAATTTAATTTTTCATATAATTTTGTATGAAAAATTAGATGTGTACAAACGGACCGATCCAGCTCGTATTTACCAAATCCTGTTATTGTAATAGAAGCTAGACATGACCTGTATAACATGATATATTAGGCTTGACCCTTCGAATTGTTATAAGAATTGATAAATTTATAAAAAACTTATCATATAGTTTCAAAATCGTTCTCATCACCGTATCTCACTTGTTATAGTTATTATTATATTTAAGGGTGTTGTTATTGTCATATCTTACATGTATAACATGAAGCTAGGCTTGACCTCAGTATATTTGTTGTATATATAAAACAAATTAAATGATGAGTTAACTATTCACTTTTATAAATAAGTGAATCTATAACATTTTTTTTTTATAAAAAAATATATCAAATAAAATCTATTAATTAATAATGATAAAATAGATATAATTGTATCTAGTTCTCACACAACATAAAAATTTATGAAAAAAAATAATTGATAAATCTAAAAAATATCATTCAAAACTAATAATAATAATAATTTTTAAAAATAATTATTAATATAATAGAAAATTATTAATTTTTAAATTTATACTAATAAAATATTAAAAATGAGAGAATTAAGAAGAGAAGAAAAAAATAATTTTAGAGAGATATATATGAAATTAATAAAAAATTAAAGAAAAGAGAGAATTAAGGAGAAAAAAGAAAGATGACTTTAAAGCATTTTTAGACCGCTACGTCACCGCCTCATACTTCTCATTTATATATCCATTCTATATAAAATGTGGCTATATAACAGAATTCTTAGTTTATGAGAAATTATTTGGTGACTTTTTTTTTTAAAATAAAAAAAATAACAAATTATTAGATGTTGCCACGGTCAGCATCCATGTAATTAGTTAAACCTAAATATAATTAATCCACTTAGGTGTTGCAATTAATAATAAATTTGTTCATATTGTTTATTTTTTTTATTAAAAATTATTTTCAAATTTTGATATTTAGAATTAGTTAAATTTTAAATATTATTTTAAATTAAATTTCAATGTTTTGATAGTTTAACCAGATAAGCATTTTCATTAATTGCGAAGATAAATTTAGGACAAATAATATTTCTTTTTAATTACTATTACAAAGTATAATAGTAATTTTTGTTTTTATTTAAATCACTATTATGTTTTTAAATTTCAATGATTATCGCTACATTGAATATTATTAATTTTAAAATTATGATATTAAAAAAAACGAAAAACTAAAATAAAATTAACATACGTGACTTGGCACGTAACATCTATCTTGTATATATATATATATAGATTTTTATAAATAATTCATTATTTTCTTTTACTAAAATTGTAAAAAGTCAAAATGATTTAAATTTGTAATACAATACAAATTCAGTTTAAGTATTAACGCCCTAATTAAAAAATAGAAACAAAAACAAACCTCATAAAATTTAATGAAATTTGGACGTTAAGCGAACACACTGTATTTTTTTTTTTTTGCTGAGACACTGTTTTTTACTTTTTCATGAAGAATATATATTTGTTTGAGAAAAATATTCTCTTTGAAATGACACATAATTTGTTATTTTTTACAAAATAATTAAGTAAAAAATGGCATGCAAAACATAGCAAAACTGCATTTTGTGCAACCTAATTATTTCTTTTTGATAAGGGTGCAGCCTAGATACTTAATAACTATAAAATAATATCTGAAAATGTAGAGTAATTTAAGAAAGAAAATTGAGAATTCTAATAATTACCCTGAATAACCCTTGAATATGGTCAAAACTGAAAATTAACAATATACTGTTATAAATATTATTAATTATGTGGATGTTTAAATCTTTTATTTATTATCATTAATTGTAATCAACATTCATCTTTTGTTAGTTTCCCTTTTTCTTAGTTTCTTAATATCTCACTCTTATATTTGTATAAATAGGGGTTCACCCCATTGGAATAATTAAACAACTCAGAAATTCTCATTCACTTTCTCTTTCTCTCTTCATCTTCTTCTTCTTTCTTCTCATCTACTTTATATTATATTATATTATTTTATAACACGTTATCAGCACGAGTCTCTGCTCAAGCTTCAAGCATGAGTCTCTGCCCAAGCTTCAAGCATGAGTCTATGCCTAAGATCCAATGTAAGTATTTTGTTAAAGTTCTTGAATTGTTTCAAAGTCACGATACACTAAATATATATTTATATATATACTCATCTGACTGAAACAATTTCAATGATCTTTTTATTTTATTTTATTTTTATCTATATATCTATATATTATATATGTATGTATATGTTTTTATATATTTATTATTGATTTCATATATATATATAATGTTCTTATCATTCATAATATTTACAATATATGTGTGCCTATGATATGATAGAGAAAATCTATATGAATTATACATATATCCAAAAGATTATGTATTATCGATAAAATATTGCATATATCCTAAAGATTATGCATCATCGATAAAATATTGCATATATCCTGAAGATTATGCATCATCGATAAAAAAATGTATATATCCTGAAGATTATACATCCTCGATAAAATATTGCATATATCTTGATGATTATGCGTCCTCAATAAAATCTTGCATATATCCTGAAGATTATGCAAACGTAATATTCATTATATAGTTGATGGATATATAATGAAAGAGATGAATACATATTTATATATATGTTCTTGTATTCTTTGAGGACAATGAAAAGTAATCTAATATCGATATAGATTTTGACAAACATTTCCTGAAGTAAATGTTTTATATTTGTCAAAAAAAAAATGATTGTATTTATGTGAATACAACTAAAGAATCATTAAAAATGATTATTATTGATGCAATTTTATAGTGGGTTTTGAATATCCAAAAAGAATGTTAAAAAAATTGCATTGAAACATCAAAGTATAAGAATAACAATGAGCATGACTAATGTTATTTAAATACATGAGGCATGTATTTATTGTTCATCATTCCCTGCAGAGAATGATACGAATTGAAGTCAATTACATTTAAAGATTCCTCGTATTAGTCATGTTATTATACATTGTTATTACTTGCAATGTTGGAAATTATTGAATCTGACATATATTAAAGATTAAATTTTGCATACATCTTGGAGACTATGCAAAAATTGCATTCATATATTCTTTGAAATATCGTAAAAGAAATTGTTGAATAATTTCTTATATTTTTTATGGATGAACAAGTAATAAATTTTTAAGAAATTTATAATAATGTTCTACTTGTTCAACGTTATTCCCCGAAGTGAATGTAATGATTTTAAATAATCAATGACATTATTTACTAATCAAATATTTCCAAAAAAAGTGGAAACAACTAAAAGATGAGATACCACACATAATCAAAGTGCATGAAATTTATATATCATGTGTGGAATTGAATAATAGTGGTCGCGTACCTGTAGTATGGACATACTTATAATCAAGATAAAAGTATACTTGATTATTGAATAGAATGTGAATTGTACAAATTTATTGTACATTTAGAATATTTAAATATCATTCCCTAAAGAGAATGAATAGACATGAAATTCTATTTCAAAGAATATAGATTTCACATATATTGGCAATGCTAAAAGCAAATTAATATATACATATTTTATTATTTCTTGAAATCAATAGTTTCAAACTATTGTTAGTACAGGATATGTATATATATAATTACTATATAATTCAGTTTGCTTATTCCCAGAAGTGAATATATAACTTACTAACATTTGTTAGTGATCCAATATAATCAAAGTGATAAAGAATCACAAAATGATTATTTGAAAAGCTTCCTGAATAAGTCTTACATACAATTGCTACTTGGAGTAGTAAAATATATTTGTATGTACCTAGATGTATAACTTTTATCTAGTTATGAAAGTAATAAGAAATAGCTTATTGTATGTACTGGTTGTACATTTAAATATATAATATATCAAGTCATGACAATTAGACTAATGAATAGTCTATTAATAAATTAGACGACTTGTTAAAAAGATACCAGGAAAAATAAATGATATATTATGGTTATATCTATTTGACCATTACAATAACATGATGAAGTTGTCATGTATCTTTAAATTATACACATCATTAAATTGATGATAGTGATTCCTGAAGAAATATAAAGTTTGATAAACATAATAGTGACTCCTGAAGAGTGTATATGTTTTGGAGAATAATATAATTATATTATTCGTGTATATAAAAATGAAACTTGTAATGATTATGTTGTAGTGATTTTATATTACCTTATGAAAGTTTCATTGAAATACAAATTATAGTGAACCTGAAGTTCATGAATTGAATTATTTTGACATGATCAATCATATGCAATAAATTGTCAAAGAATTTGACTAAATTTTGTTGAAGAAGCAGAAGATTCTTCTCATTGTTAATTTATAAGGCTCAAAAGAAGAATGTGCAAATATTTGCACATAGAAAATATTTAAATTATATTTCCTTAACAATCTTGAGCTATTGTTAGATTTTTATTGCATAGTTTCTTATCGATGTGATAAGATTATATAATCATGCATTTACAAAATGTGTAAATTTATGTATTTCTAATTATACACGTATGACTCATTCTTAGAAATGAATTAAGTTCATAAGGATTGAACTTGAAACTAAAGTTTATTGAACCTAAAGTTCAATGTCATATAGTATATATGAGTTTAAACAAATATTGATTCATTGTGATATATTGAAATCCCTACAGGTGTATTAATATTGTTAGATATCACAATTTTTAAAAAATCTCTCGATCAGGGGGAGAGAAGCAGTTGGGATCGATGATAATTTTTGAAAAATGATCCTTGCACAAAGTATATAAGAACAATATAGTTCAAAATGATATATACCAACTGCAAATCAATATTATTCAAAGTTGAGATAGAATGAGTTGAAAACGCCTGAAGCGTAAATGAACAATGTAGAAATTATTAATAAATGTTCATTTGATTTGCCCTGAAGTTGTTAAATCTAGAGGTACTCATGGAGATACCTTAATGTTATAAAGTATTAAAATGATAACCGTGATGAAAACGGTACTCGAACAGACTCCCAAGAGAAGTTAGACATAACACATTTCATCATAATTGAATCCCTGAAGTGATTCGTTATAGGTACCTATAAATGATAAACATATTTGAAAAATATGTAATTTAAAGAGATCTCTATAAGTTATGTCAATATGGGAGGAAATTATCATTTATTGAAATTTTTGTCGACAATAAATATTGAATGTTTGCATATGCAATAAACTAACATGAGATAGCAAGGATCATGGTATTAGATTTGTCGAGAATCATCGACTTACATTTTGATTTTTGGCCAAAATATTATGACGCAATCCAGGCAAATTTACTCACATAAAGTGAAGTAAGATCTGTAGGGTGTGCAAATAAATATTTCTAATGAGAAATTTGCATATATGTATTTGTACATAATGAATTGTTGTACAAAGTTTGCATAGACATGAGATTGATTAAAGTAAGGCTTAAATATTGAGAAAATATAATCATTATTTGATTATAGCCTGGAATATATTTTATGAGGATTTATAAGCGTCACATAAATGTTGCAACAAAAGATTATTTATTTGGAGCTCCTAATATAGTGAGAATTTGAAATAAGCCTTATCTAAAAATTCTAGAAGAATTTAATACATGTCTTAAGTGATATAAATTCTAAGTCGCGCGCACTATATGACAAAGATCTTTGTATGAAACAAAGACATGTAAGTAAGTTATTGTTTGAAAAATACGTATGGTTGTCTATGCCGTATAAATACGTAAATTATACATTGTGATAGACTCTTGAAGAGTTTTTGATTAATTGAAAAACAAACTTTTATTTCTTTTGTATATCGAGAAATATTAAATGTATAAAGTTTGTTCATTAGTATTGAAGTCCTGAAGTACTTCATATGTATTAAGAATTATAGATATATGATCATTTGATATGAAAATTAAGATCATACAACAAGATGGAACAAATATATGGTATTGGAGTACCATCATTGTCACAAATGAAATTTATATTATCATTAATGTGTTATGTTCATATCTACTTGAAATGTTAAATTTTAGTATGAACAAGATTGTATATACACATGAATGATACAATTAGTTAGATAAAGATTAATGTTCCACGAACCCCTCATCTATAATTAAGATGTCCATACATACTCTGAAAGAGTTATAGAAAATATATGATCAAAGATTATATATGGTGATATTTTAAAAGTGATAACAATAATCTTATGAGATATATTATCACCAAAAGAATTATGGATCATATGTGCATGAGGGGGAGACATATTCATGTTGCACTCTTTTTCCCTTAGTTCAGGTTTTGTCCCAATGGGTTTTCCTGGCAAGGTTTTTAACGAGGCAACTTAAAAATAGTTATGAATATGAAATATATATTGTACTCTTTTTCCCTAGCTCAGATTTTGTCCCACTGGGTTTTTCTGGCAAGGTTTTTAACGAGGCAACTATAAATCATGTTAACATACTTGCATTTTATGAAGCAAGTAGAGAATGTGTGTGAGTGAGATCATTGACATAGCATATTCGGGAAACATATGGATTGCACCCAATAAAGAACTATCAACCCAAGCAATTCTCTATGGATAATACTGCTTGCATCGCTCAACTAAAAGGAGGTACATTGAAGGAGATAGAGTTAGAACACATTCCACGAAATTTTTCTTTATACGCTTCAAGAAAATACATATTGGTGTTCAACATATTCAATCAAGTGTCAATCTTACAAACTTATTCACAAAGTTATTACCAACATCAACATTTGAGAAGACGGCAGACAAGATCGAAATTCGTCGATTAGAAGATCTCCACAAATGCCTAAATGAGGGGGAGTTAGTTTACACTATACTCTTTTTCCTTTGATCAAGTTTTCAGCAAGATTTTTAATAAGGCAGTTATTATGGACATCCAAGGGGGAGTGTTATAAATATTATTAATTATGTGGATATCCAAATCTTTTATTTATTACCATTAATTGTAATCAACATTCATCTTTTTGTTAGTTTCCCTTTTTCTTAGTTTCTTAATATCTCACTCTTGTATTTGTATAAATAGGGGTTCACCCCATTGAAATAATTAAACAACTCAGAAATTCTCATTCACTTTCTCTTTCTCTTTCTCTCTTCATCTTCTTCTTCTTTCTTCTCATCTACTTTATATTATATTATATTATTTTATAACATATACATATTTTATATCTAATTTATAGTAATAATATTACTAAAATTATTAACGTGCCACAATAACTAAATTTGACATGACTTTAAGTTTAGAGTTTTTTCTTTTCCAATTTTCTTGTATTCTTAAAAGAAAATTTTTAGTTACTAATAAGTTGATAAAAATTAATTAGTAAACTTTACATAAAAATTTCATTTTTATTTCATATAATTTGAAATATACTTTGGTTAACTCTAAGATTTATTTATATACATCTTAGTAATTAATTAGTTATTTTTAAGTTATATTATAATAGCTTATAATTTAAAATACATTTAGATAATCTTAATTTTTTTTGAAACTAGGGAGTTGCCATATAATATAACAAGCTACAATTTTTATATATCAGTTATTTTATATATATTTTTGTTACTTTGAAAGCTAATGAGTTATCGTATAATATAATATAATATAATTCAATTAATAAAATTCTAAAATAAATATTAACTAAGATTAAAAAAAGAATTATAAAACAATAACTAATCACTATATTAGTAATTAAATAGTTTCTTTAACTAAAATAATTACAAAATTTTAATAAAGAGCCACTTTTATTGTTATTGTCCTAATTATATTCCATATTTTAATTGGTATTTAATTATTTTAATAATATATTATAATTTAAATTTGTTAAATATAAATAAATTTATAGAATAATGAAAAAGTAATAATAATTTTGATTAAAATAATATAAAAAATAACATATATCAAATATTAATAAAGAAAATTAGCAGAAATGTTGAATGGAATGAATGAAATTTACACTTTATTTTATTTCATTTTATAAAGTTGGTATGGTATGAAGTTATGGTGGTTTATTTTGGTAGAGGAGAATTAGGTAAAATAGTTACAACCTACCTTCCCTTCAACTTTATTATTATTATTATCTGCTAAAGGTCCGTACACAGTCAGTTTGATCAAGAAACCATAGCTTATGCCAAATGGCAAATGAATTAAGATTGTGTCACTTCACTTGTCATAGTGTATTCTATCGCAAACTTTAATGTTTGAAAAAAGAGGAGTGTTATTATAAATTTTTTTATTATAATTTTTTTAGTAAATTTATGTGCCTAAAAATATATATTACAATATTTTTTTTTTTCAAAAAATTTTTATAAGTTTGTTATACTTATAACATTATTTTTATAAATTTTTAAAAAATTTCGAACGGTTTACAACATCGAAAACAGGTTTGAAGTTTTTTAAACACGCTTGGTAAATTGGAATATCAAGAATTTTATTTTTAGTACTGTAAAATATTCAAAAATTTTCAAAAATTTATAGAGATGATATTGTAACTATAACAAATACTGCTATAAAAATTGCAAAGAAAAGTCCAACATGTGATTTCTGGTATGAAAGTTGACTAAGAGATTGTAAATAATAATAACAGGAAGAAGAGAGATTTCAAATGCCATAATTTTATTTTAGCAATATATCATTGAACAAATAAATAATGTAAAATAACAAACTATGGTAACAAAGTGTCTAAAATATAATATAGATTAATCTTTCAGCCAAACAAGTTGTTCATTCATCTGAAAAATATGCCCATCTAATTCACGTGCATCCACATTAGCTGTCCAACGAACATGGGATACAGATGCTACTGGAAATTTAGAGAAAAATCTTCCAATAACAACTAACAGTGATCCAAAGATCATTGAAAATAGTGTCTCTGACACAACTGTATGACAATATGTTTAAACCAAATGTATAGAAAGTCTTAAGGAGAGAATCCAATTGAATGCTTCACTCTCTTACAGAAACTCCCAAAACAGTGCACACCAACCAGCCATTGCTACAGGTGATACATAAACCTAAAACATATGGCCGACCACTTAAGTGGTCCATTGAGCTCGACCAATATGAGGTCACTTATCAACCAAGCATGGCTATAAAAGGCCAAGATCTCGCCAACTTTGAAGCTGAATGTACGAGCACATCTCTTTAAATCTCTCAATATTTGGGAGAAAAGCAAGAGCCCGAGAAGAAGCGAGAGCAAGAGCAAAAGCATGAGCAAGACAATTCAACCTGGAAGGTGCATTGATAACCTGTCTGGTGCAAGCATGGCCCTTAGGACACCTGAGGGGCAATAGCTGCACGAGGTAATAAAGCTCAGTTTCAAAGCTTCCAACAATGAGGATGAATATGAAGCTCTGATTGTTGGCCTCAGGCTAGCACCCAAAGTGCGGGCTGATAATTTAGACATACACCATGACTTTCAACTAGTCGTAATGTTGAGTTTTGTGCCCTAAATAAAACCCATTTCAATATAATCAGATTTACTAATTAAAAAAAAGATCAGAAATCATTTTATATTGCATGGTTCATATGATTCATTTCATGATTATGTTTGATGTATAAATTCTATTAAGTCTAGAACATGTATAAATATGTATATATTTATTCATGATAATAGGCTCGTCAGCATAGTGGAATATAATTATGATTATATTTTCAAAGGTTTAATTCCAATGATTTTTCAGTTAACTGGATTTAGACTGACATGATAATCGGCGATAAGGTATACTTACACCTTGGATAAGTGTTATGTCCTTTCCAGGACATTGGCAAAGTTTACCAATATCAAATGTATGGAGTATATATTGGAAGGGACCGATATTTATCTTGGATAAGATATCATAAACTTACCGTTATATCTTTCTAAGTTAATATCAATGGTTGATCTTAGGTCTATGGATCTTAATCTTGATATGGTTAGGCTTAGCTTAGTTGTATTATTTATGTTCTTCAAGTTGTTCATGGAAGCTAACTAATAGTTCTGACAGATATTTACATTTTGGGAACATGGTAGTTCAATTGAGTGGGAGCGCCAAACATAGATATGGAATCTATAGCTTCTATAAGTATTTAGAAGTGAAATGATGATTTTCTTCAAGCTTGGTTGAATAGAAATACATAATTGAGGCCTCATTTCAGTAATTATATTAGTTTACTAAAGTATCATTTATAGGTTGCTAAGTATTTTAAGGATAATATATATTGAAGGGTAGAACGGTAAATTTATCCTTATTAAATGTAGATCATCTATAAAGGATCTTTGACTATTAGGGTTGTAACAATAGATAATCATAATGTATCTATATCGTGGTATATATAGAGCGTTTATAATTGAGAGTGCTATTCAATTCCAAATCTATAGTGGCGCAAGGTGGAATAAGTTAGAGAATTTACATGGTAAATTCTAGATCTACTTATTTAAAGCTCTGTTATATAGGCCCATGGTCCCCTTACTAGTTGAGATAATACTGCTTGCAAATTAGTCAATTGATTTGAATTAATCAATTATAATTCTAAAATTAGACTATGTCTTATTTAAGAATTTTCACTAAGCAAAGGTTTAATTGTGAAGAAAAAAGGTTTTAGGGTTAATTTATTAACTAAGAGACTTTGTATGGTCTAATTAATAGATATTATAAATGGTAATTTTATTTGATAATTAAATATAATTATTAAATAAATAGTTTTGACATTTATAGGATTGAATTGGAAAATATGGTATTATTGAAAGAAGAATAACTGGTTGAAATAAAGTGCCAAAATTATAACTAGAAAGTGGTCCTTTAAGTGGACGACACTTAAGTGATTTTTGCCCAATATTTTATTCTTTTTTAATCCATATAATTCAGCCCTAAACCCTAGTTGAAACACTATAAAAGGAACATGATGCTCCCATCTATCCTCTTTTCCACTTGACTATTCAACCTACCAAATCTAGTTTTCATTCTCTGACAACTAGAAGATGAGAGAGTTCTCTCCTTAGTGATTTCGCACCTCCTTCATTGTTCTTCACCATATTCGAACCCTTAGTGAAAGAGTACCATGCCCACACATAGCAAGACAAGTACTCAATCATAGTGAGTAAGACAGTGGTAACCAAACTCGAAGGACAGAAAGAGATCCAGGTTCAGATCTTGATAATGCTCTATGTTAGAAAGGAATCAAGGGCTAGAGATCTTGAACGGAAGGAGTCATTATATTCCACGGCAACCAATGTAAGGTTTTCTTAAACCCTTATGTGTTTAATTTCATTGTTTTAGAGATATTCATATTTAGGATGTTAATTCAATATACTTGTTAGTAAATCTAGATCCTGGTAAAATATTTCCAACACGTAAATCATATCCTAGGTGAATACACAGCCTGAGGTGAAAAGATGATAGCCTACTTAAGCTAGATTCAAGACTTATTAAGTCAACTCAAAGGCTACTAAAAGGTAAGTCCCTAAAGAAGGTGTAATAGCCGATGCACTCGCTTGACCAGCCAGTCGCACCTTGATAGATAAGGCGAACTTGGTACCCATTCAATTCTTAAAAGAACTAAGCATCTCTATTTTGAAAGAAATAGACATGCTGGATGACAGTCCAACATGGATGACACCCATAGAAGCATACCTCCAAATAAAAACTTTGCCAGAAGGCAATAATGAGGGGGAAAGCTACTAGGTGTCCAATCCTAGACGGGGTAATGCATAGAGGGGGTAGACGTGGTATCTAAATACCACCTCTAAGATGTGTTACCAAGAAAGAAGATGAACAACTATTGATAGGAGTGCATGAAGGCTCTATGGAAATCATGTCAGGCGCAAATCAAACTGAGTGTAGGTGGGATCAACCTGCCTTGGACTACAACATCGACCTTGGCTCCAAAAGGTTGGCCGACCATGGCCTCAACAGGATGGCCAGCCATGGGCTCAACAACCTAGCTGGCCACTACCTCCATAGGCTGGCCAGCCATAACCTCATCAAACTGGCCAGACGATGCTCCCTCAGCCTGGTCAGCCACCTGGTCTGTTCCTTGGCTGGCCTGATCTGCCAACAGCCTGCTCTTATACTTTTGGTCTACTATGAACAAAAAGCAAACCACATCTTGCTAGCAGAATCCCTTGATGAAATAAAAGAAAGAGGAGACTAAGCCAACTTAAATCGACATGTGTGGCAGCAAAAAGTTGCCAGGTACTTCAACAAACAAATCAAAGAGAGGAAATTCTTCATAGAAGACTTAGTGCTTCAAAGAATATTCCATAATACCAAAGATCCTGCAGCAAGCATGTTTGGACCAAACTAAAAAGGTCTACTCCAAGTTACAAGATAACAAGTAATGGCGTATACAAGTTTGGCGAGTACAATGAAAACATGGAGTTAGCTCTCCTACCAAGATACAGGAATGGAGAACATCTCAGTAAGTACTGCCACTAGCCAACTTCTACAAAATACTACTCTTCAGTAGTGGTTCCTGTAACATTTTACTGTGCAGGAATTCAGAAAAGAGCAAAGTTTCCATCACTCTTCAGTGAATTCCTATGCATGGTATGCTCTGCAAAGGTAGACAAAAATTAAAGAGCTATATCACCATCACTCATCATTGATGGCTCTTGCGTGATATGCTGCTCAGGGGTAGCCAAAACGTGGTTTTAGAATTAGACTTTGATTTGTAAGCTTTTGCTACACCAAAAATGTACGTTGCATAGCAACAACACATATGTAAGACCAATTGATGAATAAAAATGGTATTTCATTTCAATATTGTGTCAAACAACTTGCTAACAAGATAACTTCTTAAAGTTAATCTTGATTTTTCGTTCAACATGCGTGTAAGACGGTCCTCACAAGAAAATACACAGGCAAATGATCTAATTACTTGGTGAATTGTAAGTGACCAAGAGACCATAAGTGTGTATGATACTTGGGAAACACACACACACACACACATCATTGAACAAGCACATATATACTTAGGCCAAAAAATTTGAAGCTTCGTTAAAGCTAAAAATTAACGGCTAAGTATGTGCATCTAGGCACGCTTCAAGGTTAACATAAAATGCATAAACTTGGGATTAAAGGTTCCCAATTAGCTACATGTTCAAAAAGTTGAAAGAAGATAAAGCTGGCATTAAAGACCATTTGGTGAGTCATTTGTTTGAAAGTAAAGGGCCTTAAGGCCATAATACAAGAATAAAAAAATTGGTTCAAATGCATAAGACCGAGGCCATGCAAGAACCATGCAGCCAGAGTAGAACCAAACAGAGTTCTTATAAGAAACATGTATTGGGAAGAATCTCTAAGGCAGGTTCCAAGCCATAGACAAAGTTTCAATGCAGGTTCCAAGCCATAAGCCAAGTTCCAATGTAGGTTCCAAGCCATAGGCAAAGTTTCTATGTAGGTTCCAAGCCAAAGGCAGAGTTTCGATGCAAGTTCCAAGCCATAGGCAGAGTTTCAATGTAGGTTCCAAGCCATAGGTAGAGTTCCGATGCAAGTTCCAAGTCATAGGCAAAGTTTCGATATAGGTTCCAAGCCATAGGTAGAGTTTTGATGTAGGTTCCAAGCCATAGGCAGAGTTCTAATGTAGGTTCCAAGCCATAGGTAGAGTGTAACGCCCTAATGCTAAGGCACGCTACAGTGCTTTTTCAATAATTGTGCGATCTTTGCTAATCAAAGAAATTTCTCGAAAAACGTGTCAAATTAAAACTTTTGCATTAAACATTAAACTTTGTAATTTAATAAAATATTTACAAGTGCCGGGATCCCGATTTTTAAAACTTTACAAACTTTACTTTTAAACATATATTCCAAAATATACGGATTTACAGGTCGCACAGCGACATTCAAAATACAACTCCCAGATGTCCCGAGACCGAACACTCCAGGTCACGCTGCTTGACATGTACAATCTCACCCGAGCTCAGGTTCACTCCTGTTCAGCTTTCGCCTTTCCTTTACCTACACATGGAAGCAGAAACTGTGAGTCGACGTACCGCAAGAAATGCATATAACATACCATATAATTTCCGACCTGTAAATAGGCGCCCATACACCTATTTACAGAGCTTAACAGATAAGCATGAACGTTCAATACCAGGGTACAACCACTATACCACATACACAACGTACCTCGCTGTACGAGTGTTGGTAGGGTTTATCCCGATCACTGAGTATCACTGAGTGATGTACCACACACCTTAGCATTTTCTATGCTTGTGTTGGTATCACTGTATCGTACTCAAATTAACAATAATCACTGTACCAATACACTCACACAAGTGCTGGTAGTGTTTAACATATTTTAAGCATGCATATATAAACACATATACACACATTCAGATAATCACATCATACATTATACACAGTTCTTACCTGTTTTCCGAATTCAAGTGTGCTGGCCGACCTGAACGGAATTTACGTGCTAGATGGATGCCCTAATCACAAGAATGATAACACAGATGAGTGACTCGCCAAATCACTTTCCGGGACTTAAAACCCGAAACTAAATGTTCCCCTATCACTAAACCTCATGGCAATACCCTATATTACCCAAAATTGGCCAAAACTAGGGTTCTGGAAAAATCCCCAACAGGCAGACCGGATCCAACCGGCATCCCGGTTCTGGGTCACCAACCGGTCGACCGGTTGGTACAGACCACCCAGAACCGGAATTCCGGTTCATCTGCAGAAACCCAAAAAATTCTCCCCCTTGATTCAAATCAAGCCCAATCTTTACCAAACTCTCCAGAGCTCCTAAACAAGGCATACACAATAAAACCCAGCCAGTATTTCACAGAAAAACTCAGTAAATAATAACTTGCCATTAAAGCTTAAAGTTAAAGGTTTTATGCTCAAATTAACACAAAACCTAAATCAACCAACCAAACTAGCTACTATGACCTTTAATCAATTCCAACTAAACCCAGAATTCACCTCCTAATCAACCCAAACCATAACAGCCATTAAAACACCAAACCATAAGCTCAAACTAAGGTAAAACTTAAAGAAAAACATGAAACCAATGTTCTAGGGTTACCTTTGGTTGCTTCTCCTTAAATTTCCAGCTCAATCACAGAGAATTAGGAAGAAAAAGATTGCCCTTGCCCTTGATTTGTCTCAGCCGAAAGAGAGGAAGAGAGAAAGAGATACTTAGGTTGGTTTTTCTCTTTAATTTCTTTTCTTTTGATTTTCTAAATTGGGAAAATGAACTTAACTAAACCTTGGCTGAAATTAATTAGATTAGGTGTCACAAACCTAGGGCAGCCACCTATCACTTATTAATTTAAAAGACAAAAATGCCCTTAGACTTAAACTAAGGCATTTCTTTGAAACTAGGGGTAAAATGGTCAATTTCCATAACCCCGCTCAAACCCGATAATTAACTTTCTCTAAAATATTCCCCACTATAAAATAGGGTTCTAAAATTACCCATGTGATTAATCTAGCCATCCATCGCATTTTCCGTTGTCGCCGAGCAAAAATTACAAAATTAACATATTTCACATATAAGCTAAATAATACCCCTAGAGTTTAATAAAATCTCCGGAATTGAGAAATTATAACTCTAACATTTACTTCTAAATATTGGGGTCCACAAATAAATTAATTCACAAATAATAATAAAATAATAAAAATTAGTGCTAATTGCCTTTTCTAATCCACATTACTAGAGCGGTCATTACAATTATCCCCCCGTTAATAGGATTTCGTCCCCGAAATCTAACCTGAATAGCTCTGGATGTTGAGTCCTCATATCTGACTCCAACTCCCAGGTGGCTTCTTCCACTTTACTATTCCTCCAGAGCACCTTAACCAAAGGCAATAGTCTTGTTCCGAAGAACTTTTTCTTTTCTATCCAAAATCCGAACAAAGTTGCTCTTCATAAGATAAGTCTGGTTGAAGTTCAAGGGCTTCATAACTCAAGACATGAGTCGGGTCTGACACGTATTTCCTTAACATAGAAATGTGAAATACGTCATGAACAGCTGACAATGCTGGTGGTAAGGCTAGCCGATACGCTACCTGCCCGACCTTCTCAAGTATCTGAAATGGCCCAATGAACCTAGGGCTTAACTTACCCTTCTTCCCGAAGCGCCGAATACCCTTCATGGGTGAAACTCGCAGGAAAACATGTTCCCCTGCCCGAAATGTGACATCTACGCGCTTCGGATCGGATAATTTTTCGCTCGCTTTGAGAAGCAAGCATCCGAGCCTTGATCTTATCAATAGCTTCGTTGGTCTTCTGCACTAACTCAGGACCTGTGTACTTCCTTTCTCCTGTCTCGTCCCAATGAATAGGAGAACGACATTTTCTACCATATAGCATCTCATAGGGAGCCATCCCTATTGTACTTTGGTAGCTGTTGTTGTAGGAGAACTCAATTAGTGGCAAGTACTTAACCCATGAACCCTCAAAGTCCATGACACAGGCTCGTAATAGGTCTTCTAAAATCTGGATAGTTCTTTCTGACTGACCATCAGTCTGAGGGTGAAAGGCTGTACTAAACTTTAACTTGGTACCCATAGCCTTCTGGAGACTCACCCAAAACTTCGATGTGAACTTTGGATCCCTGTCTGATACAATAGATTTAGGGGCTCCATGGAGACGAACTATCTCCTTCACATACAATTCAGCATATTGATCCACTGAATATGTAACTTTCACTGGTAAGAAATGAGCTGACTTTGTGAATCTGTCCACGATAACCCAAACAGAATCATACATCCCTGTGGTTCTAGGCAAACCAGTTACGAAGTCCATTGTGATGTCCTCCCACTTCCATTCTGGAAGGACTAAAGGTTGCAATAATCCTGCCGGCCTCTGATGTTCAGCCTTAATCTGCTGGCAGGTTAAACACTTGGACACGTAGTCCACCACATCTCTTTTCATCCCATACCACCAGAAGTAGGGTTTCAAATCCTGATACATCTTGGTGGTTCCCGGATGCAATGAATATGGAGTGGTGTGAGCTTCATCCAGTATTTCTTTCTTAAGCTCATTCACACAAGGAACACAGACTCGAGCCTTATATAACAACATTCCACTGTTCGAGACTGAAAAACCTCTAGGCCGACCGGCCACCACCTCATCTCGAACTTTAACTAGCTCGGGATCTTCCAGTTGCGCCTTTCTGATTCTTTCCAACAGATCAGATTGGAGTGTTAAATTATGTAGTTTCCCGACCACGAATTCAATTCCTGCACTAACCATTTCCGAGGCTAGCTGAGGAGCTATCATAACCGTAGTACACACTTGACCGGGACCTTTTCTGCTCAGAGCGTCGGCCACAACATTGGCTTTTCCGGGGTGATACAGTATTTCACAATCGTAGTCCTTAACCAACTCCAACCACCTTCTCTGCCTCATATTCAGATCTTTTTGGGTGAAAAAGTATTTGAGACTTTTATGATCTGTATAAATTTCACACTTCTCACCGTAAAGATAATGTCGCCAAATTTTTAAAGCAAAAACCACAGCAGCGAGCTTTAAATCATGAGTTGGATAACGCTGCTCATAATCCTTCAGTTGACGAGAGGCATAAGCTATGACTCTGTCAGCTTGCATCGTAACGCATCCTGCACTCGTCCGGAAGCATCACAATACACAACAAATTTCTCTTGATCTGATGGCAAAGCTAACACCGGAGCTGTTATCAAACGCTGCTTCAACTCCTGAAAGCTTGATTCACACTTATCTGACCACACGAATCTCTGATTTTTCTTAGTCAATTCGGTTAGGGGCATAGAAAGCTTAGAAAATCCTTCGACGAAACGTCGATAATACCCTGCTAACCCGAGAAAACTTCGAATTTCTGTCACAGACTTGGGCCTCGGCCAATTCTTCACTGATTCTATCTTGTTTGGATCAACCATAATTCCATTTTTCCCAACTATGTGACCCAAAAAGGATACCTCGGACAACCAGAATTCGCACTTTTTGAACTTGGCATACAGCTTGTGATCTCTAAGTCGCTGTAACACCATTCGGAGATGATGCTCGTGCTCCTCTTCTGACTGAGAGTACACAAGAATGTCATCGATAAACACTATAACGCAGTTATCGAGGAAATCCTTGAACACCCTATTCATGAGATCCATAAAGGCCGCAGGAGCATTAGTCAATCCGAATGACATTACTAGAAATTCATAGTGCCCATATCTGGTTCTAAAAGCAGTCTTCGGTATGTCCTCCTCCCGAATTCTGAGTTGATGATAACCAGACCGTAAATCAATCTTCGAGAACACTGTCTTTCCCTGAAGCTGATCGAACAGATCATCGATCCTAGGCAACGGGTACTTGTTCTTAACCGTCAGCTTATTCAGTTCCCGATAATCAATACACATTCTGAGGGAACCATCTTTCTTCTTTACAAAAAGAACCGGAGCTCCCCAGGGCGATACACTGGGTCGAATAAACCCAATATCCAGCATCCCCTGAAGTTGCAACTTAAGCTCCTTGAGTTCGCGGAGCCATCCTATATGGAGCTTTAGAGACAGGTTCGACTCCAGGTGCCAAATCAATTACAAAATCAATCTCTCGCTGTGGCGGCAATCCCGGCAATTCCTCGGGGAACACATCAAGAAAATCTTTCACCACCCGGACTACCTCAGGCCCAAATGTTTCAGGTCTGCTGGAGTCAAAAACTACCGCTAGAAATCCTACACAACCATTGTATAGTAAATCCCTAGCTCTCAACACAGAAATAACCGGGATCCGAGACCCCTGAACCGATCCAACATAAACAAATGGATCTTCACCTTCCGGCTGAAAAGTCACCATTTTACGCCTACAATCTATACTGGCCGAATATTTGGATAGGAAATCCATTCCCAGTATAATATCAAACTCAGTTAGTTTCAATTCTATGAGATCAGTACTCAATTCCCTATCTTCGATCCTAATCGGCATAGACCTAATGCGCCTATTAGAGATAACCAATTCCCCGCTAGGCATTAGGGTTCCAAACCCTCTTTCTAAAATGTCACAAGGCCTACCCAAAAGATCAATCACCCTTGTAGCCACATAAGAACGTGTAGCTCCCGAGTCAAATAATACTGTAAATAACAAGTTGTTGACGGGAAGCTGACCTGTCACAACAGAAGGACTGGCTGCAGCATCAGCTTGGGTGATGGCAAACACACGAGCAGGAGCCGGTTTCATCTCGGCTTTCGGCTCCTCTTTCTTTGCCTGGGGGCAATCTTTCTTGAAATGCCCCACCATGCCACATAAGAAGCATGTCTTCCGGTTACACTCTCCCGGATGATGTTTCTTGCACCTTGGACACTCAGGATAAGAATAACCCTGGCGTCCTCCTCTGCCTTGGTTCCCACGGAACCGCTTGCTTTGCCCCGAGCCACCAGAAGCTGGAACAACCTTTCTTTTCTGCTCAATGGTGGAGTCACCACCATCCCTACCATAAACAGGAGTAGGAACAGTGGGGGTTCCACCAACACTCGGAGTCACCCGGGGCTCCTGAAGAAACTTTACTGCACCCTCGGCTCTCAAAGCCTTCTCAACCATATCTGCATACGTGGTTGCTTCAGTAGTGGTAATAACCAGATCGTGCCGGATCTTTGCACTCAAACCCGCTAAATATTTTTCTTTCTTACTGAAGTCCGTGGGCACAATTCCTGCTGCCAATTTAGCCAACCGATCAAACTTCGTTGTATACTCAGTGACTGACATACCCTCAGTCTGAACTAGATCAGTAAACTCTTTCCGCTTTGCACTGCGGACTGCTTCATTGTAATACTTGGAGTTGAACAACTCCCTGAATTCTTCCCAGGTCATCAGTGTGACGTCCCGTGTGAGGGTTATCAATTCCCACCACACAAGGGCATCTTCCTGAAGCTGGAAAGTGGCGCAGGCCACCCGATCATTTCCAACCACTCCCATAAAGTTGAGAATACGCTCAATCATCGAAAGCCATTGCTCGGCCTTCATCACATCAGGGCCTCCCAGAAACACTGGAGGTGCCTGTTTTCGAAATCTTTCGTACAACGGTTCCATACGGTTGCCAACAACAGGTTGTTCTGCTGGCACCGCTGGAACTGCAACGGCCTGAACTTGTTGAGGAGGCACGGCAGGAGGACCCTGCTGCCTCAGCCTCTGAATCTCTTCATCTTGCTGACGAATTCTTTCCTGCATTTCAGCAAATCTTTGCTCCCAATCAGGAGGAGCTTGAGGTGGATTTACAGGGCGACCACCCTGAGCTCTACCACGGCCACGGCCGCGACCACGGGGATTTTGAGGATTCCCCTGACCGCCTCCGGCCTCAACCATGCCACCCTGGTTTCTTGTATTTCGCGGGGCGTCCATTTAATAGGACTTAGCCTGCGAATCCATAAGGTAGGCAGGTTAGACGGCGATCAAAATTTACACCGCTCTTAATAGCATAAGGCAACGCACTTTCTTTTCTTTTTATAGAAATATATTTAATTTAAATCTAATATGCTTCCTAACATGCTTTTACATCACACTTATTTAACATACTAAACAAGTACGGGCTTACTGAACCGTGAACCGAGCTTTCTCTGATGAAGATTGTACATGTCATAGCAAGCTTCGGTAGACAAACCTGGCGGCTCTGATACCAAAATTGTAACGCCCTAATGCTAAGGCACGCTACAGTGCTTTTTCAATAATTGTGCGATCTTTGCTAATCAAAGAAATTTCTCGAAAAACGTGTCAAATTAAAACTTTTGCATTAAACATTAAACTTTGTAATTTAATAAAATATTTACAAGTGCCGGGATCCCGATTTTTAAAACTTTACAAACTTTACTTTTAAACATATATTCCAAAATATACGGATTTACAGGTCGCACAGCGACATTCAAAATACAACTCCCAGATGTCCCGAGACCGAACACTCCAGGTCACGCTGCTTGACATGTACAATCTCACCCGAGCTCAGGTTCACTCCTGTTCAGCTTTCGCCTTTCCTTTACCTACACATGGAAGCAGAAACTGTGAGTCGACAGACTCAGTAAGAAATGCATATAACATACCATATAATTTCCGACCTGTAAATAGGCGCCCATACACCTATTTACAGAGCTTAACAGATAAGCATGAACGTTCAATACCAGGGTACAACCACTATACCACATACACAACGTACCTCGCTGTACGAGTGTTGGTAGGGTTTATCCCGATCACTGAGTATCACTGAGTGATGTACCACACACCTTAGCATTTTCTATGCTTGTGTTGGTATCACTGTATCGTACTCAAATTAACAATAATCACTGTACCAATACACTCACACAAGTGCTGGTAGTGTTTAACATATTTTAAGCATGCATATATAAACACATATACACACATTCAGATAATCACATCATACATTATACACAGTTCTTACCTGTTTTCCGAATTCAAGTGTGCTGGCCGACCTGAACGGAATTTACGTGCTAGATGGATGCCCTAATCACAAGAATGATAACACAGATGAGTGACTCGCCAAATCACTTTCCGGGACTTAAAACCCGAAACTAAATGTTCCCCTATCACTAAACCTCATGGCAATACCCTATATTACCCAAAATTGGCCAAAACTAGGGTTCTGGAAAAATCCCCAACAGGCAGACCGGATCCAACCGGCATCCCGGTTCTGGGTCACCAACCGGTCGACCGGTTGGTACAGACCACCCAGAACCGGAATTCCGGTTCATCTGCAGAAACCCAAAAAATTCTCCCCCTTGATTCAAATCAAGCCCAATCTTTACCAAACTCTCCAGAGCTCCTAAACAAGGCATACACAATAAAACCCAGCCAGTATTTCACAGAAAAACTCAGTAAATAACAACTTGCCATTAAAGCTTAAAGTTAAAGGTTTTATGCTCAAATTAACACAAAACCTAAATCAACCAACCAAACTAGCTACTATGACCTTTAATCAATTCCAACTAAACCCAGAATTCACCTCCTAATCAACCCAAACCATAACAGCCATTAAAACACCAAACCATAAGCTCAAACTAAGGTAAAACTTAAAGAAAAACATGAAACCAATGTTCTAGGGTTACCTTTGGTTGCTTCTCCTTAAATTTCCAGCTCAATCACAGAGAATTAGGAAGAAAAAGATTGCCCTTGCCCTTGATTTGTCTCAGCCGAAAGAGAGGAAGAGAGAAAGAGATACTTAGGTTGGTTTTTCTCTTTAATTTCTTTTCTTTTGATTTTCTAAATTGGGAAAATGAACTTAACTAAACCTTGGCTGAAATTAATTAGATTAGGTGTCACAAACCTAGGGCAGCCACCTATCACTTATTAATTTAAAAGACAAAAATGCCCTTAGACTTAAACTAAGGCATTTCTTTGAAACTAGGGGTAAAATGGTCAATTTCCATAACCCCGCTCAAACCCGATAATTAATTTTCTCTAAAATATTCCCCACTATAAAATAGGGTTCTAAAATTACCCATGTGATTAATCTAGCCATCCATCGCATTTTCCGTTGTCGCCGAGCAAAAATTACAAAATTAACATATTTCACATATAAGCTAAATAATACCCCGTAGTTTAATAAAATCTCCGGAATTGAGAAATTATAACTCTAACATTTACTTCTAAATATTGGGGTCCACAAATAAATTAATTCACAAATAATAATAAAATAATAAAAATTAGTGCTAATTGCCTTTTCTAATCCACATTACTAGAGCGGTCATTACATAGAGTTTCGGTGCAAGTTCCAAGCCATAGGCAAAGTTCTGATGCAGGTTCCAAGCCAAAGGCAGAGTTCCTATACATGATCTAAGTCATGGATAGAGTTTCTATACAGGATCTAAGTCATGGAAAAAGTTCCTAAATAAGATCTAAGAGTCAGACAGGGTCTCTAACAAGATACCAATCCAAGACTCAATCTTATTCATCAAAAAGTCAAATATTATACATCCTAAAGCTATCAAATGTATTATAATGTGAAAAGACTACATGAGAATCAAAAAGTTTCCAAAAGGTTTAAAAAACTTGAAACTTATTAATGACAGATTCAAAGAAGAGATGTCAAAGAAAAAAAGATGAGACATATATGGAGAGAGAAGATCAAATGTTTAAGAGAACACCATTCAAAAAGCTCAATATTTGGCAAAACAAGGTTGCTTGTCAAAGGCTCCTACAGTCAAGATAAGAGCTGAAAAGTCCCTATCCAAATAGACGTTCGAACATGGACTTAAGGGGCAAATATTATCCCAAATTTTGCCCACTTGACATGGCATAGTCAAGACTCAACTTGTCAATAATAGGACAAAATCTCCTTACACAACATGTAAACTATCAAGCAATAAGCAAAAGGAGTTAAGCATGCTAATGAGACCGTGGCCAATCATGTCTGGCTCGCCAAAGGAAGGTTATAGGCTGACCATGTCTTGAGAATAAGCTGGCCAGCCAATGAGGTGACTGTCAGACCAAAAAGGGCTTGTACGACCAAGGAAGCTTGACCTTCGCATAGAAAGATATACAAAGAAGCTAGAAAGGCTAGCCAGCACATACTAAGACTGACTAGCATATACTAAGGCCGACCAACACATACTAAGGCTGGCTAGCACATACCAAGGCGGACCAACACATACTAAGGTTGGCCACTACATACTAAGGCTGCCCAGTACATACCAAGGATGGCAGGCACATACCAAAGTTGACAAGCACACGGAAAAGCTGGAAGACACATAGAAAGCTGGCAGACACTTCCTCAGGCTGTAGGAATAATACCTGCTAGCCATATGAGTGCATATGCCGACCAAACCCTACAAAATAGGGTTGGTCGACAAACTTCTACATATATAACTCCAACCAGCTGAGCAAAGTTACGAGATAGGCCCAACAACCCACAAAAATAGGGGTTTTCTCTCGAGATATTAGTCCTATTTTCTAGGGATTTAGTTATCCTTTTTTGTAACTTAAATAATATATAAAAGGATGTAAATATCCCTATCTAAAAGGGATATCTCTACCTGTTTGAATTAGATCTTTTGTAAGCCCTACACTATATAAAGGGCATTAGGTCTCTCTCATTCCCTAAGTCTTTATAAGTCAGACTAAGTCATTCCAATTCACTCCACTTGCATAAGAAGGCCTAAGCTACACGTGAAAGACTCTCTCTCTCTCTCTCTCTCTCTCTCTCTCTCTCTCAAGTATCATACTTCATCTGTGCCACCTAGACACTAAGTCATATCTTCTTAAGTCCTTCACACGAACTCATCAGTTCTTGATCTGTACCACCTTGTTCTCACTATTGTAACATTCAAAGGGAGTCATAGCTAGAATTCATAAGGTTTTCACCTATGATCTGCATAGAATTATCTCTAGAATCAATACAACTAAAAGAAGAGTAGGTCATTACCCACCAAAAAAGGGGGCCAAACCTCTATAAATCGCTATGCCATCGTTATTATTTATTGTTCTTATTTACATGTGGTGATTGTCTATCATAAATAAGGCTCCACTTCTAGTTGACCAAATTTTAAGTCAATAGTGTGTATGTGTGTGTTATACTAATCTTACCTCAACTCTAAAATCAGGTGTGCTAGCCAACCTAAGTGAAAACTATTGCTCGATGATTAGTGACCCTAAGTCACAATCACATAAAATTGGTAAGTGTCTCGCTAAAACCCTTTCAGGCACTTAAAATCAAAACTAGATGTTTCCCGATTGATAAATAGCATGGACATACCCTAGATATTGATAAAACATGAAAATTAGAGTACCCTAAAGTCACTCCAATAGAGTAACTAAATCCCTAAATCACCATTTCCAAGGGTCTTGCCTAGGGAAATGATTCACCGTTTCTACAGACTTTATCGTTCAAGTGGTTCCTGAGGTCATTACCACGTGGCCTCACCTTCTCGCCTTTTTCCTTCTCGTACTTGGCATCTAAATGCCTTCTGCAATCCACCGTGGACCAGCTATCGTCAAAATATTGTCCCTCTGTCTCACTGTCCTAGTTTACTGAATAGCTAGGGCATTTTACCTTCCCTTGAGCCTTGGTACTTTTATACCGCTCCCTTTTGGCGTTACAAGGCCTTTCTGAGCTAAAGGACGTCGGAGCCTGGAGGTTTCGGTTGCCTTTTGTGCCTGACAAGGCTTGTTGGCTTAATTTGCATTTTTTTGAGGAGGTGCAGGAGCATGCGGGTTCTTAGGGTCACTTACCTTTGCCTTCCCCTTGTCCTGTGTAGGAGCAGAGGTTCTAGCTTTGGTAGGGTTTTACGTAGTGTTTCTTTTGATTTATTCCAATGAGGGGTCATCATTAGAATCTTCCTCATCTAGATCTCCAAACTTGGCTCGAAGGTGAACCATCATTTTCTCCATCTTATGGGAAAACTTCTCTTGATGGGCTAACTTTTGTCTGATCTCGAGAACCTTGTTAGACACTCAAGTTACTTGGGTGTTTTTCTCATTATAGTACCCGTCTTTGTAGTACCCATCCTTGATGTAACCATCATCGTCTTCTTCCTCTTCATTATTCTCAGAATTCCTGTCATCATCGACGTGATCATGTTTGTTGGGTGGGTCATCCTCTCGATCGTTCGTGTTGGACGTATCTCTGCCTCTCGCATCGCTCGGTTGGGCATGCTTGGTGAGAGGGGGTTTAATTCCTCTATTACCATCTCGAGGCCACCTTGAAGATTCTTCTTAGGAAGCATGTTTTGTGTGAAAATCGTGGCAGCAGCAGTAGTTTACGTCTTTCTTCAACTCTTAATGAATGCACCAAAATATTTACTGAGATTTTTAGAAACTAAATATTTAGGAGCTAAAGAAAAAATTAATTTCAAAAATAAAGAGATGAAGGTTTTTCATGTAGTTTAGCTATTAATAACCCTTAGTCCATGAGTGAGTCTATTAGCCTCTAGGGCGAGTTTGTTGTGTTAACAACCCTAAGTTCTTACTCTTAAGTTTTTCTTGAAGAAGAAGAAGACCCAAAATAATATTGTTAATGTTTTAGCTATATAAATTTTGATCCTCTATTTGTATGCGAATTAAGGGGTATTTATAGGCTAAGTGGCAGGTATTGACAACCCACGACCCGCCTAAGGTTTCTACTAAAATCCCACTACTGGGGTAAATTACATGCAACATTAGAGTTAATTGTTGGGTCCTATGGGAAACATTATGCCCGTGCATGAATCAGCTGGACAATGGGGATCATTTTGTACCATATGGACACGTGTCATCCAAAGGTTCAACCTTTAAAAGTAGAGGCCACTTGTTGCCCAAAGCTTGCTCCTTTACAAGTAGGATTCTGTAATATCTGCTTGGAAAAGAGGTGGTGTAAGTACGTGTTGGAAATATTTTACTAGGATCTAGATTTACAACCAATTATGTTTGATTAACATCCTAATATGAATTCTAAAACAATGAAAATAAACACATAAGAGTTTAAGAAACCTTACATTGGGTGCAGCGGAATATTATGACTCCTTCCATTCAGATCTCTAGCCCTTGATTCTTTTCTGTAGCAGAGCATAATAAAGATCTGAATTTGGATCTCCTTCTCTCCTTCTTTGATGCTGATTATCCACAGTCTTACATACTATGATTGAGGTACCACTTGATGTGTGTGGACACTACTCTATCACTCAAGGGTTTCGAAATAGAAGAGAGGAAAAGAGAGAGAAAGTGGCGTGTAGAAAGTTGCTCTGAAGGAATGAGATGCAAGTGCATAGTTTCCTGAAGCCAACACTTTCTATTTATAGAATGCCTTCTAGGTTTAGGTTAGAATTGTGTGGCATTAAAATAATGGAAAAATAAAATGGTAAAAGCCTATGCATAGTGGGCGGCCCATATAAGGAAATTGGGCCTCACTTTGCAACTTTTCCATTTTGTTATTTTTCATTCCTATTTTCTCAAAAATGCCAATTTTCTAATTTAACCATTTAAATGCAAATTCTAATTATTTAATAACTTAAAAATAATTATTAAATAATATTACCATTTAATATATTTATTAATTTAGACATATAAAGTATCTTAATTAATAAATAAACCTAGAATCTCTTTTCTTTACAATTTCGCCCTTGCTTAGTGAAAATTCATAAAGTAGACATAGTCTAACTTTTAGAATTATAATTGATTAATTAAAATCAATTAACTGAGTCTTACAAGCAGTATGGTTTCAACTAGTATGGGGACCATGGGTCTATATAACCGAGCTTCCAATAAGTTGAATCGAATTTACCAAGCGAATTCCCTAACTTATTAATTCCTTATTGAATCTACACTTAGAACTTGGAATTGCACTCTCAGTCATATAGGACGCTCTATATGTTCCATGATATAGACACGTCATTAGTTATCCATTGTTATAATCCTAATTTGATCAATGACCCTCTAATAGATGATCTACTTTGAAAAGGCACTAAGTTACCGTTATACCTTCAATGTATTTTATCCTTAAAACACTTAGCTCCGTATAAATGATATTTCAGCAAAGTGAAATGAGATCTCCACCATTTATCTCTGTTTAGCCAAGCTCAAAGGATATCATCGTTTCACTTCTAAATTCCTATAGAAGTTATAGATTCCATATTTATGGTAGCACTCCCACTCAATTATACTATCATGTTCCCAAAATGTACGTATCACCCTGACCCAAAAGTAGGCTTAACTAACAAATCAAAGAACATGTATAGTACTCTTGAGATCGAACCTAACCATATCAGGATTAAGATCATTTGATCTAGGATCAACAGGTGATATTGAATTGAATAGATATTACAGTAAATTTTAATATATGTAATCAAAGTTCAATATCGGTCTCTTCTGATGTATACTCCATACATCCGATACTGGTAAACTTTGCCAATGTCCTAGAAAGGACATAACACTTTTCCAAGGTGTAAGAATACCTATCGCTGATTATACCACGCCAGTCTAAATCCAGTGTTCGGACAAATCAAGGAATAAACTTTCGAACATATAATTAAGATTATATTCTACTGTGCTGACAACGCTATAATCATTAACAAATTCATATGTTCTGGACTTTAAATAGAATTCATACATTAGATATATAATCAGGAAATAAATCATGTGAACCATGCAACATAAAATGTTATTTCTGATCTTTATTAATAAGTAAATCTGATTATATTAAAATGGGTTTTATTTAGGGCACAAATCCCAACAAACTCCCACTTGCACTTATATAAAACAATATGTGCATTTCAAATAATCATTAACACCTTGATATACAAATCAAGTGTAGTAGTAGTAAACTCCTCGTAATAGGATCTGATAGGTTGAATTAACAACAACTTTTTCTCCACCATTACTTTCCCTTAATCACAAAATCCTTGATATTGTGAAATTCCTCTCTATATGTCTACTCTTTTGGGATATTGGATTCTATACCTTTGGCAACTACTTTTGGTTATTCAGGAAATAACACTAGTAGTTAAGACAAGTTGGAACGGTGCCACAATTGTATAGAACTTTCCTTAGACTGAATAAGTACCTTTCCTGCAACTTTAACATTCAGTCTCTCTCTGGTAGACTAAGAGATTTCAGATAGGTTTTTACACTTCTCCAAAATCACTACTCCACCCCCAGAGTAATCACCATTTTATCAGCAGACTTTCTAGCACAAAGGCAAGTCTTGAAATCTGATGTGGTGTAGTGTAAGAGTTTTAAACACACCCTTATTGACTAACATATAGTTCTTAGAAAAAATTATCTCCTTTATTTGCTACTTTATTTTTCGGACTTAGTCATTTTCTTAGAAAAGTAGTATTTGTTTAAACAAACACTTTCTTATCTAATGACTATGGGATGGTCCACCCCTAATCACTTAGAATAGCTAACAAACATGCAAACCATGGTTAACAGTTCTAGCTTTTCTTAAGATTTTGATTAGGTCATCCATGAATCTAGTAATGATTTACATTAAGTATACAGCCATTGCATCATTCTGAAATTGTATTACCATAGAAGGATTTAGGCAACGACTAGTAACTAATTATCAATATGCAAATCGAATTTATGGGGAGGTAAGTTTGGATATAATTCAAAAATCAAATTAATGATCTTTGAACTGCATATTAACTAACTATTTCTCCACCCCTATCAGTTCGCAAGATCTTTAACCACTTACCTTGATAGTTTTTCACCATTGCTAGAAATTCATGAAATTTTTCAAACATTTCAAATTTCTTTTGGATAAGGTAAAATCTAGAGTGATCGTTTTAAGAATACAACGAAAACTCATATCCACCCCTGAATGTACATCCATCTACGAATGAGATGATTATACTTTCAGTGGATATAGGCATATTAACTCTTTGTAGAGAATGATCTTGTCAAAACCACTATGAACAAGATACAAATGCCATAGATTTATAAAATATGTGGTTGTATCTTTTGATGACTTAAGTTTAGTTACATCAAAGAGTTCTTAGAATAGTGCAAGTGGATTCTGGTCACATAATAGTAAACTCATACAGTTTGAATCCATTGATATAAAATGGTTATGAAACACTTGTGAAAGTGTAATTGTATAATGAGTAATTCTTTCTTGGACCACCACTACTAATTTAACTCTAAGTTGATTTGCCCATACAAGTAGGAGATTTCTAAGATTGAGCATTTATATCATTTTGGGATAGAATTTCGAGAATATAATCATATGCGTCATTTAATTTCTTAAGAGAAAATATAGAATGACATGAAATGATTTATAGACCATTCATCCAATGATATGTTATTGAGCTAATTCAAAATAAGCTAAGAGGAATTAGGATAATTTCGTTTTAAATAAGAATCCAACGATGCTCTGATTAGCGAGAGTCAAAGTATTCTTATTTATACAATCTTCTTGTTTCATATTGTAAAATACTAGTCTAAGGTGTCATCAATTGATGAACAGCTAGATGTTGCATATACAATATTTATCTTTCGAGATCTAACACTATTATGCTAGTCTAATGGTGAAAATTCATTAGGAATTTATCTCATTAGAAAAACAAACCAAGTTAGACCAACAATGAAGATTCGAAATTAAACTATAATTTAATAACAGAAAATAACATGGTTCAATATAAATTCATACACAATTCAAAAATTATTAATCACATAGCAAGTAGGAATGATAAGTGAAAATACTAAAACAGACAATCCTAAATAATTTCCAAGGTCTTCAACAAACTGATATCAGTGTCCCGTTTAGGCGAGAGTCAGTGATAGCATCCATTGAATAGAGTTGTCAGCTCATCTAAAATGATAAACATTCTAGCAACCTTTTATTCGATCAAGATTGGAATCCAGCGTTGTCTCGTTTAGGCGAGAGTCAAGGATATTCTATCTTATGAGCTTCCACCATTGTTTCATATTTTGTAAGTCAAATACAGTCGTCACCATTAGGGTGATCAATACCATATAAAACACTTACAAATGTACTTATCTTTCGAGATTAAACGGTGCTAACTTGCTAATGAACGTTCCTCCATTAGGGAGGATTACTCACTAAAACAATAGCTATGTAAAACCAACAATGGAGATCGAATATCCTAATAATAAAGCTCATTATTTAATGAAAGTTGTATTTTCTTCTGAAACTTATTTTAATTTATCTATTTTAAATATATATATTTATTTAATTAAAATTTCCAATTTAGAATGAAAAATTCTAAATATAAATTTTAATGTAATATTTATAAATTATACTTAGATGGATATGAAAATAACGTGAATTATTTCCATCTTAGTAATAATTTCCATAAATATTTAGAAAAATATGCAATTTAAGTTGTTTCAAAATTAATTTAAATTAATTTACAACTCAAATTTAATTTTCTATAAATATATATTGCATTTCGAAAAAAATGAAGTGTATATGAATACTACTTTCGAAAATTCTTTAAAATAAAATAAAAATAAATCCTGGAAAAATTATCTTAATTTTATGTTGGCCCATAATTAATTAATAAAATTAATTTACAATAAAAATATAATTTTCCTATTTTATTAAATATGAAGAAAAATTTCAAATATTTAAGTATCATGATAAAAATCAACTTAAATATTAATTTTCTATTTAATTAAATATCACTAGAAAAATACTTCAAGCAAAACAGATAATAACTATCTAGACTTTCATTTACTAATTAATTCAATTTCTAATAATGATATATTTTCGTTCATTTAGTTTAATTAATCATTAAATGAAAAAAATCATTGATTGAAGTTGGTCCAAAACTAAAAAAAATAATTTTCAACTTTAATCTATTTTTCAAATAAAATTCGAAATTTCTGCATTAAAGAAATGCAATCTCGAAATTGTGGGTAAAAGATTAATAAAATAAAATAAAATATATTTTGAAAATTATTCAAATTTAAGCTGTTATGAAATTTTAAAGAAAAATTTCTAACTTAAAATAATTTTCAACTTTAATTAAATATCATGAAAATAACAATATTTAAGTATCATGATGAAAATCAACTTAGATATTGAAATTTTCAATTTAATTAAATGTATTAAATTCAAGAAATAAATAATTAAGTATAGAGGAAACTTAATTATTAATTCTAGTTTAATACTAGGAAAATATACTAAAGTTAGATTGTACCAAAATTAATTATTAAACAATTAATTTCACAATCAATGATATTTTCCTATTTAATATTAGAAATAATAACTAGTATAGAAATAACTATCTAGAATATATATCATTAACTTTAAAATATTAAATGAAAAATAAATTTCATATATTTTAAAAGTTAATTATGTTGCTAATTCAATTTTAATTACGTTAGACTAATGTAATTAACCTAATACAATTATGTACATAAGGCAAATGGGCCTTCACAATTGGGGTAGTTCATGTGAGGGGGAGCTGGGTTCAGTATGTCGTACCCACTTCTATTGGCCCCCAACTCTCACACAAGGCCCAAAAGAGAGGAATTCAACCTTAAATAAACAATTGTTATTCATTGAATAAGCCCAAATCTAATTGGGCCTAAATAAAATTACTTATGACAAATTTTATTTTAGCAACCTAGTCCATTTACTTAGTAAAACTTAAATGGGCTTCCTATATGCATCTAAGCCCAATAGCAAACATATAGGCTCACACAGGTTAAATGATTTGGATGGGCCCTATCATGTTATTAGGTTTACACAGATGAAAGAAGTACAAAAAATTACCTATTACAAATTATTTATAAGATCTATTGACAATTAGACTATGATTAAAATCAGATCATTGGTTCTGTCAACAAGTTAATCATAGCAATTTAGATCAAATAAATAATAGGTTTGTTAAAAAAAAATTTGAATAAACAATATAAAAATAAATAAACATTGTCCATGTAACAGATGTGAAATAAGATATTAATATAATTAAATTATTATTCTTAAACTAACCAATTAAATTTTGAAAATTTAGGGTTATTAAAACAAACCTTAAAATCTCAAAATAAAGAAACTAATTTTAAAATATCTAGGTTTATTTTAATTAGATTAAATTAAATATCAAATAAGATCAATGATTTGAAAGGAAAGAATCTTCAAAATCACTTTCAAATCTTATAATTTAATAAAATAAACCAATTTTAAAATAGATTTGGTTAGATAATTATTATTTTAGTAATAAAATAATAAATAAATAAATAATAATTACCATAATTATATGTCATAATATCTCAAATTAAGCAATATTCAAATTTCTACAAAATATCTATGTTATTTAAATATTTAAGATATGATTTATAAATTTCCAATAAGAAAAAAATGATATATATAGAAAAATATTATTTTTAAACTTATAATTTATAAATAATTAAATATTTCACAAAATAACAAATTTTGAATTTGAAAATATTATGGTAAGTGTATCTATAAAAATATCTATGTTAATTTCAAATTTATTAATTATTTAATTTGTCATATAAGATAATTTTAATATAATATTTTAAATAAAAAGACAAAGTTATTTTTTAATTTAAAATATGTTAAATATCAAAATATCTAATCTTATAACTAAATAATATATAAATATTAAAGAAGTTAACAAATTTTTAAATCTTACTATAATTGGAAATATTTAAAATTGAAAATATATAAAAAATGGAAATAATTCAAATTGGAAAAATTTAAAATTGGAAAAATTGAATTTTGGGAAACAATCCCATGAAAAAATTGGATTTTTGGAGAAAAAACCCAAAAAATCGCAATTTGTGGGGAACACCATTGAACCCCGATTTTCCCAAAATCATAACTCTTTCAATTTTTATCGGAATCGAGTTCCGTAAAAACGAAAATTGCTTAATTTTTCACAAATAATCCAAATAAAATATTTTAAAAAATAGAAAAATTATTTTTTTATGGAAAAATTTCGTACAACACATATATTCATCACATAAGCACATAAACCAACATGAAACCATCCAAATTAACACAAAAACATATAAAACATCGTTTTAATTCATATTACATGAAAGTAAATCATTGCCATGGCTCTGATACTAGTTTTTGGAAATATTTTACCAGGATCTAGATTTACTACCAAGTATGTTTGATTAACATCCTAATATGAATTCTAAAACAATGAAAATAAACACATAAGAGTTTAAGAAAACCTTACATTGGGTGCAGCGAAATATTATGACTCCTTCCATTCATATCTCTAGCCCTTGATTCCTTTTTGTAGCAGAGCATAATCAACATCTGAATCTGGATCTCCTTCTCTCCTTCTTTGATGCTGATTATCCACAGTCTTACATACTATGATTGAGGTACCACTTGATGTGTGTGAACACTACTCTATCACTCAAGGGTTTCGAAATAGAAGAGAGGAAAAGAGAGAGAAAGTGGCGTGTAGAAAGTTCCTCTGAAGGAATGAGATGCAAGTGCATAGTTTCCTGAAGCCAACACTTTCTATTTATAGAATGCCTTCTAGGTTTAGGTTAGAATTGTGTGGCATTAAAATAATGGAAAAATAAAATGGTAAAAGCCTATGCATAGTGGGCGGCCCATATAAGGAAATTGGGCCTCACTTTGTAACTTTTCCATTTTGTTATTTTTCATTTCCATTTTCTCAAAAATGCCAATTTTCCAATTTAACCATTTAAATGCAAATTCTAATTATTTAATAACTTAAAAATAATTATTAAATAATATTGCCATTTAATATATTTATTAATTTAGACATATAAAGTATCTTAATTAATAAATAAAACTAGAATCTCTTTTCTTTACAATTTCGCCCTTGCTTAGTGAAAATTCCGAAAGTAGACATAGTCTAACTTTTAGAATTATAATTGATTAATTAAAATCAATTAACTGAGTCTTACAAGCAGTGTGGTCTCAACTAGTATGGGGACCATGGGTCTATATAACTGAGCTTCCAATAAGTCGAACTGAATTTACCAAGTAAATTCCCTAACTTATTAATTCCTTATTGAATCCACACTTAGAACTTGGAATTGCACTCTCAGTCATATAGAACGCTCTATATGTTCCATGATATAGACACGTCATTAGTTATCCATTGTTATAATCCTAATTTGATCAATGACCCTCTAATAGATGATCTACATTGAAAAGGCACTAAGTTACCGTTACACCTTCAATGTATTTTATCCTTAAAACACTTAGCTCCGTATAAATGATATTTCAGCAAAGTGAAATGAGATCTCCACCATTTATCTTTGTTTAGCCAAGCTCGAAGGATATAATCGTTTCACTTCTAAATTCCTATAGAAGTTATAGATTCCATATTTATGGTAGCGCTCCCACTCAATTATACTATCATGTTCCCAAGATGTACGTATCACCCTGACCCAAAAGTAGGCTTAACTAACAAATCAAAGAACATGTATAGTACTCTTGAGATTGAACCTAACCATATCAGGATTAAGATCATTTGATCTAGGATCAACAGGTGATATTGAATTGAATAGATATTACGGTAAATTTTAGTATATCTAATCAAAGTTCAATATCGGTCTCTTTCGATGTATACTCCATACATCCGATACTAGTAAACTTTGCCAATGTCCTGGAAAGGACATAACACTTTTCCAAGGTGTAAGAATACCTATCGCTGATTATACCACGTCAGTCTAAATCCAGTGTTCTGACAAATCAGGGAATAAACTTTCGAACATATAATTAAGATTATATTCCACTGTTGTAAAGCCCGCTTAGTTAATTTGGAAATTAGCAGTTATTTATGTTAATCAGGAAATTATTTATAGCTATTTAAATAATTTATCATTGTTATTTATGGAATTCAGATATGCATAATTATGTCATCAGCAGTTTTTATGTTTCGTATTTCCGGTGTCCGGTATTTTGGAACGCGGCGTTTGGCTCAGTAGAAATCACAACTTAGTATGTTAGTATTTTGGGGACGGGTTTTAGACATTGGGAATGTCGGGAATGGCCGGGAATTTAGAATGTCCCAAAAATACCCCCTTTAGTGATTTTTATGTGGTTTTAGTATGGAGGGGCAAAATGGTCTTTTTGCCCCAATGATATTTTGTCTTATGTGATTTTTTAAATGGAAATTTAATAATTATTTATGTGATTAATTGGCTGAAATGAAATGGTATTATATGGCTTTAGTTTCATTTATTTTCCACACTTAGTCATTTTGAAGAAATTTCCAAAAAACTCACACACACACAAAGCTCTCTCTTTTCTCTCTTGTTCGGCCAAGCTTGGGGAGCAGCTAGGGCTGGAGTTTCTTGTCAAATTCAAGTTGTTCTTAGCAAGATCATAGTAATTTTTAATTGAGGTAACTCTTGGCTTTAATTCTTACTTGTTTTCTTGAAGAAAAGGTGTGAAAATGTGAGATGCATGTTGGTTTTCTATGTGATTCTTGCTGCTGTAATTTGAGGTTAATTTCTGAGTTTAAAGCTTGTTAGATTGAAGTTAATTTAGGTTGTTTTGAAGCATGATAGTTAGATTGAGCTAAGCTTTGTTGTTTTTATGTAAAAAAGTATGAATTTTGGAAGGAAAGTGTTGTGTTTATGTTCTGTGTTGTTGCTGTTGTTCTTGTTAGTTTGCAGAGGTTAGATTATGCTTAGTTATGTTGAATTATGTTGGTTTGCATGCTGGTTTTGGTGGTTTGCTCAAGCTTGAGTTTGGAACTCAAAGCTTGAGCTCCAATGGTGAATTTTGCATGTGGGATTTCTGGGTAGGTTTGATGCTCTAGAATTGTTATTTGGGACCTATAGAGGAGGTCTGGAAAGTTTGGGATCAATTGGGTTCGAATTGGTCAAGTTATGGGAATTTTTGGTTGCTGCCTGCGAGGAACCGGAATTCCGGTTGAGCATCCGGAATTCCGGATGGGGGTTCGCATTTTTCCCAGAACCGGAATTCCGGTTGGGCAACCGGACTTCCGGATGGGGGATTTTTCAGAACCCTAGTTTTCCTCGTTTTTGGGTTTTTAGGGGTATTGCCATGCTTTTTATCGATAGGGAAACTTTTAGTTTCGAGTTTTAGTCCCCGGGAAGTGATTTAGCGTGTCACTTATAGCGTTGTGATTTTTATGGTTTAGGAGCCAGTAATCCGCCGTTCAGCTTCAGTTCCAGTCAGGTTGACCGGCACACCTGAAATCGGAATCCAGGTAAGATTAGTATAACAGTATGCATATGTAGATTACATGTTTAGCGTGCATGTAGGAAGCCTGTTAGTTTACATTAGATATGTATTTAGGCTTCGAACCACCCAACCCTGTCACGTCGGTACAGGCTGGAGTATGACCAAGCGGAGTATGACCGGCTCGACCGATCAGCCGACACCGGTTGGTGGTTCGGGCTATTGACCTATCCCGTCGGTACAGCCCGGAGTATGACCAAGAATGAGTATGACCGGTTCGACCGATCAGGAGGATACTTGTCAATAGTACCGTCCCCTGAACGTTCAAAACTCAGTACCATGTTGGACATGGCAGTAGTGCTCAGTACCATGTTGGACATGGCAGTAGCGGGACTCAGTATCGTGTTGGACACGACAGTCAGTTTTATGTATGATATTAGTATGCTTTTCTTACTGAGTCTGTCGACTCACAGTTTATGTTCATGTGTAGGTAAAGGCAAGGCAGTTGCTGATGGACCGTGAGCGAGCTTATGGGATTGTACATGTCGGGGCGGTTAGGCCTGGAGCGTACGATCCTCGGGACAGCAGGGCTGGGATTTTTGTAACGGTCGTTAGATGACCTTATTTTGATGTAAAAGTTGAATAGTAAAAACGTTTGTAAATATTTTTATAAATCGGGATCCCGAGACTTTTTGGTAAAATGGTTTATGAGTTTAATGTAAAAGCAAAATTTTAATTAATCACGTTTTTCCATAAACCTCGTTGATTAGCAACGAGCTGCACAGTACGTTTAAAAATCACGTAATACGCCTAAATTAGTTAGGGTGTTACAACTGTGCTGACAACACTATAATCATTAACAAATTCATATGTTCTGGACTTTAAATAGAATTCATACATTATATATATAATCATGAAATAAATCATGTGAACCATGCAACATAAAATGTTATTAATCATCTTTATTAATGAGTAAATCTGATTATATTGAAATGGGTTTTATTTAGGGCACAAAACCCAACAGTACGCGCACTACCAAGCTCAGATGTAGGAGACAAGATCTGATCTTTATCAGAAAAAGCATAACCTTCACTTGGTGATCTGGTGTGCATAAAAGGTCGACATCTGCGACACTTCAAGGTGGTTGATATCTGCGTTGGGCCCTTTGAGTACCCATCCGGGTATTGGCTAGGCAGGCTTCCACATTTAAATCCCTTTGAGTTTGGGATAAGCGAGTCACCTTCTGCGTCTGGGATGCAAGGCAAGATTAAGTGGGTTTCAGTAGATTCTTCCATCTCGAGTTGTTCTAGGTGTTGGGAATTGTTTTACGAGGATCTAGATTTACTACCATGTATGTTGTTTAATATCCTAAACATGAATTTCTAAAACAATGGAATTTAAACACATATAAAGTTCAAGAAACCTTACATTGGTTGCAGTGGAATTAAATGACTCCTTCCACTCAGATCTCTAACCCTTGTTCCTTTTTGTGGTAGAGTATTATCAAGATTTGAGCCTGATTCTCTTTCTGGTGTTGGATTCTTCATAGTCTTACACACTATGATTGGGTACTCGACTTGCTATGTGTGGGCATGTACTCTATCACTATATGGCTCGAAAATTGAAGAGAAAGGGAGAGAGAAGGATTCGAAATAGAGAGAGAAGAGAGAAGCTCAAATTTCACTAAAAGGAGTATGATTCATCATCTATCAGTTTTGAGTCTATCACTATCTATTTATAAGAATCCTTCTAGGTTTAGGTTTTAATTATATGACATTAAAAAATTGACAAATAAATGGCTAAATAGAGCTTAACTGGCCGACCATAGGATGTGGGCCCCACTAATTATAATTTTGCCATTTTACTCAACTATTTATCCTTTTCTTTAACAAATAGCATATTTTGCAATTTCAATCCTTTAAATTTCAAAACTATTTATTTAATAATTAAAATTAATTATCAAATAAAATTGTCATTTAATTTATTTGTTAATAAGACTCAATAAAGTCTCTTATTTAACAAATAAACCCTAAAATCTCTTTTCTTCACAATTGAGCCCTTGCTTAGTGAAAATTCATAAATAAGACATAGTCTAATTTTAGAATTATAAGTGATTAATTAAAACCAATTAATTGAGTCTAACAAGCAGTATTGTCTCAACTAGTGTGAGGACCATTAGCCTATATAAGCGAGCTCTCAATATGCAGATCTAGAATTTACCAAGGAAATTCCCTAACTTAGTAATTTCTCCTTGCACCACTATAAATTTGGAATTCCACTCTCAATTATATAGAGCACTCTATATGTTTCACGATATAGATGCGCAATGAAATTATCCATCGTTCTAATCCTAATAATCAAAGATCCTCTATAGATGATTTACATCGAGTAGGGACAAATTTATCGTTTCACCCCTCAATGTATTTTATCCTTCAAACACTTAGCTTCCTATAAATGATATTTTAGTAAACTAATATAATTACTGAAATAAGAGCTCTTCTATTTATCTCTATTAAGCCAAGCTCGAAGGATATCATCATTCACTTCTATGTCCAGATAGAAGCTATAGATTCCATATCTATGATTAGCGCTCCCACTCAATTGTACTATCATGTTCCCAAGATGTATGTGTGACCCGAACTAATTGGTAGGCTTTGACACAAAACTCTAAGAACACAATAACACTCATGAGATCAAACCTATCCATATGAGGATTAAGATCTTTTGATCTAAGATCAACCAATGATATTGACTTAGAAAGATACAACGATAAGATTATAATATCTTTACCAATATCAATATCGGTCCTAGTCCATTGTATACTCCATACATCTAATACTAGCATACTTTGCCAATGCCTTGGAGAGAACATAACACTTATTCAAGGTGTAAGTAAATTTTATCGCTCACTATCACATCAATGTAAATCCAGTGCACTGATGAATCATGGGACATAAACTTGTGAAGCATATAATCATAATTACCTTCCACTGTGTTGACATCACTGTAATTGTGAATAACTATATGTTCTGGATTTAAAAGAAATTGTATATTAAACCTTAAACATGAAAACTACATGTAAATATAAATGACATCTAATCTTCTATTGATAACAAATAAGATTGCATTGGAATGAGTTTTATTTAGGGCATAAAATCCCAACAAACTCCCACTTGTACTAATATAAAACAAGAAGTGCATTTCAATCGATCTAGTGTCTTGATATCCAGATCAAGTGTAGCATATCTGACTATACCCAAATAATAGGAACTGTAAGGCTATGGTAAGCAACTTCTTTGTCCACCATTACTTCCTTTGTGTTCATAAAAAATTATGCAACATTATGTTTTCTATATGTATTACTCCTCTAGGAATACTGAATTCTTTACTGCTCATTAAGTGCTTCTGAATAAATAGAAGACACACCTCTAATTCTATCCAAAAAAGGAATAGAGATGAAACATTTTAAGAACTTTCTTCAGTTTGAATAACTTTCTAGTACTTTTTGAAACAACTAAATTATTTAGCTTCACTGGTGGAACAAAATTATTATAGATGGGTTTTTACACTCTTCTAGAACAATTACTCCACCCCAGAGTAACCACCATCTTTGATAAGTTATGAGTTGATGTAGATATAAGGATTCAAATATACACCCCTATCATTTAACATACAGGTCACTTTCAGATATTCTTTCTTAATTGTTTCCCAATGTTCCTTGTTTGATTACATCTTAGATGGCTCCCACTAAGTAGTAGGAGTTTGGTTAAATTCATACACAAGTGTGCATTTAACCTCTTACCATTGGTACTTAGGGATATCTTGTTGCGACATTCTATCTTAGTCTGGAAACTATAAGTTCCTTCTAGACTAAGTTATCAAGACAATATTCTAGTATTAACATTAATGTAAAATACTTGCTTAAGATTAAGTAATCAATAGAGATACCATAAAACTTTTCATAAGGACTAGGAATTGTGCTTGAGTCTTTTGAATAGAAATTGCAAAATTTCCTATCTCATCCTCATAATACTGATAAGTTGCTCTACAATTTCCTAACCCTTAACATAGTTGCTCTACAATTAACCTAGAACCGTTCAAGAACAAGCAAAATTCACAGCAAAGTATCCAAAAATAATGCATGCCTTTCATTACAAGTGTATAAAAGAAAGGAATGAAAGACTTACTCATTGATTCAGAGCTTTCTTGCCCTGCTTGGATGATATCACCAAGAGTTTTCCTATGAGTTCTTCGAAAAATTAGAGAGAAAACTTGTTTGGAAATATTTGTTCTTGTTTTCTAAGAGTTAAAATGGCTGAAAGGATCACCAAAGGTTCCTAGTCCTATTTATAAGCAATCTGAAAAGGAAATTAATCATTTCGAAATTTGAATATTTGGATTTCTCCCCAAAAGTAAATGTTAGTACTCATTGCAGGGAGTACATCTGTCAAGCGTGCTCAGACATAGAACCGTGGTTCGAGGTATACCTATCAATAGGCATTAAATGGTTAGATATTGAAGAGACTCCTAGTCAGAGTCACATCAAATCGACATCATCATCAAAGACACGTGTCACCCACGTGGACAAGACTTCGAGCTGAGTGAAGTCCACGTGCGACCAGGAATGTCCTACGCAGACTTAAGGGGCAAATGTTGTCCTATTTTTGGACCTGGACGTGGCAATGAGAATGGATGACACGTGTCCCATATTTTTGGTACCTGGGCAAAGGGAAGTATTCCTAGCAACATACTAATGGTTAATCTTAATGTTGGTAACACTTGGATTTCTGAATAGGATAGTCAAGAAGACATCCGACCAAGATACAGACATAGTTGTATCGAGCAAGGCATATAAGTTGGCCATTCTAGAGATCAATCTTGTCACCTCCAAGATGCGAAGACAATCCCTATAATTGTGGGATTGAGTCAGAAAATAAAGGAAAGATACCTTAGTTTCCTATTCTTTACATTGTAATTATAGAATTAATGTAGTTTCCTATTTTATTCATTATAGATTAAGCCATTCTTCATGTAATAAGCCCTTATAAATAGTGGCATAATCTCACTATTATGGGGGACAAAAGAATTAATCTAGAAACACACTCAAGAGAGAATAGTGATCTAAGAGAGAAAATAACTCAGAGATCCATTATAAGAGCTTTAGAGAGGAAGAACACTTTATTCCTTCTCTCAAGTCAATAAAATACAAGGGGAGTAGGCTATTAACATTCTCACGGGGTAAAACTTCTTTAAAATCCGGTGTTCTTTTTACTTTACTATTTTTGCTTTCTTTTATTTATTTTATGTAATCACTTTATTTTGACTCACTCTTGTTGGCTAGAAGTGAGGTCAACAGTCTATCTTATACAAACATAATGTTGAATATTACTAATAGAAATACTATCTAAATGTGTGTAGGGGCCAAGAGGAGCTGAATTTGAAGCCACGAGATTAGGATTGCTAGAGTTTAGGCCAGCCCTTGCATCAACATGCTAGCCAACCTGGTGGTCTGTATCCTGGCTGACCACCTCCTCCACAGGTGGGTCGGCCAACCCCTCATCATGAGTCTCTAATGATGACTCCTCTCGATAGGTAGTGACTTGGTCTACCTCCATCTAGCTCTCAAAAAATGCCTTTCCACGGGCCAATGTTCTCTCCACAAAAGCCTGATGCCCATGTATGATAGACTAGCACGGGTGTCACGTAACTTGAACTCATAAGTAAGTTTGGAGGACAACCCTAATGGTCTGCTGGCCATTAAGAGCCTCCCTCAGTTTCTCCTTGTGATCATGAAGGTCAGACTTTTGCTCGATGATGATGGCAGCTTTTGTCGTGTTCTCTATGTTTCTAGCACCAAGCATAGTCTTTAAGCCAGAAACCATTCTCTGTCTCTCTTCTAGGAGAATCTCCAACTCAGGTATGGCTTTGTCTTTCACCACAAGGGAACCTCCAAGGTCTTCACCTGCTCTCGAAGAGCATCCGAGGATCCCTGTGAGCCATCATGTGCTGAGCTCAGCTTTATCAAGGCTTAATAACAAAACAGAACAATAATAGTATTAAAACCACAACATTGGCCGGCCAGTCCACCCCTTGGGACTTTTATGGCAGACCAGCCCCTCACCTATACATCCAAGGCCGGCCAGACACATGCAACAAACCTTAGGGCTAGCCAGCCTACACAGTGCCAAGAAGGTGAACAAAGCTAAGAGTACAACTTACCAGAGAAAGATCCCAAATACCGGTAGAGTAGAGCTTATCTGGCTCGCCATCACCAAGCTCCTTTAGATCCTCATCCATGAAGGGGAAAGCTCTCTCTATATTTCTGTGGCTACCTCAGTAGCCCTCTACCCAGCAACTGACCCTGTTCCTCTATCGGTCCTCCAAGTAGCCTAGCCAGCAAGCCGTATCACAGGCTACCCAGCTGGTGCAGGCCCTAGCAGAGGGGGAGGCAGTGACGACCTAACATCATCTCCACCACGAGAAGTCCTAGCCACCTTGGCCTTTACTCATCCCGTGGGCTCATTTGAAGGTCCCCGAGTAAGACCTCTCAGCCTGAAAGACATATCTGTAAAAGAAAGTAGAAAAGTCGGAAAGCAATCATAAACATTCAATACAAGATAAGAGTATGGTGTTATCAACTATCAAATACCATCATCATTAGAAGAGGAACTATCAGAGTCATTGAAAATTTCCTTACCCTTACCTCTAGATTCAGGCATGGGGCGAGTAGGTCCCTTGAAAGCCTGGCCTCTAGGCCCGATCTAGAGAGAAGCATCACCAACTGGATCCTCGTTGGCCAGGCTAGGCACCAGCGGAGAGTCTTTTCCTTCTTCTCTAGATTCTACAAGATGTGAGATAAAGGCACCTCAACATCTAAGTCACCCTCTACCACCGAGACTTCCGCAACTCTAAGAGTAGGAGGATATAAGCCATACTTTCGGGAATTCTCCACATTGGTCAACTGGATTATATTTCTCTACTCTAGCGAGAGAGATAGGATGTGGTTTGCCCTATTTACAAAGTAAGGATAGAGCATCTGAAGAGTAGCACTAGTCAGAATTTGTAGTGCCCGATCCTACGGAGGCCATAGGCAATAAAGTACTTCTTGGCGTACCCACCGACCTTCAACATGGTTGCACAATTAGTGTCACCCAACCATAGGTGACCAATCTAACATAAATAAAAATACCCAGTCCTGTTCTACTTCGGGGCAGACTTCAGAACAAAGTAGTATTCGATCTCGTACGGGGTAGGTTGAGGCCACCCTAGCTCCCTATATATGACAAACATCATCGAAAGGTACTTGATGCTTTTCCACGTGAGTTGTGTAGGACACATCCCAAAGTAAGCAGCAATGTCCAAAAAACACTAATGAAATGGAAATGCTACCCCATGCTCAATGTGGCGCTTAGATCACGCCAACCAACCCAAAGGGAGCCAGTGCACCCAATAATTTAAATGAGGAATCTGACAATGGAAACCCCTCACTAAGCCACTAGTAAGGATCTTGCTAAAGGCCTCATCAAAAAGAGTAGAAGCAGTAGAGACCCAACTATCTCTCTGTGATCTCGCATCTAGTATCTCCAGCTCGAAAGACTGCTCTGTTACATGATCTACTCCAAGCTTTGAAGGCTCACCAAGCCTGTTCAGTGGGTTACCATTGGCCTCACAGTGACCCAATGGACAATTTGGGAGGACAGAACAAGTCCTGTACCTCCTCCTCTTCGCCGGTGCGGCCTCCTCAAGATTAGATTTAGTATTAGGACTCTCGACCCCTTGGTCAATCTCTGGCTCAACATTAGCACTGGGCTGAGCAATCTCCTCCACAATCTTAACTTGACCCCTTGTGGCCACCCTAGCCACGTGATGGTCATATGGGGGTGCCCTACGGAGGGTCTGTTTCGTTTTGGCAATAAATATGAAGTAAATGAGGGACCTACACGGCTGTCACCTCCCCTAGTCAACACCTGGTGCTACTTACATGGAAGAAATAAAGGGAGGTGAGCAACTTGATAAAGCTACAAACAAATTCAAGTCAACAGTACCCAAAGGTTCCTTCTAGGCAAAACACAATGTAGAAGGTCAATCATCGATCAAGTACCGTCTTAAGAACACTAACTAAGACATATTGCAATTCTTAAGTTGTATAATTAACTATAATGGACTCACTACCTAGCCTTATATAAAGTTTCCAAGTGAAACCATGCATAAGGCCACAATTGTATATTCCTCCAAGGCTGTCACAAGACCCTAGTCGTGGTCAAAAGAGAGAGAAAAACTGGCTGCCCACTTGGAGCCTTGGCCTTGACCGGCAAGGGTTCCAGGCCTTAGTGGCTGGCCAGATGCCAAGACCTAGTCTAGTGTCTAGCAAGGAACCATAATTCCAGGCATAGGTCGACCAGCCTAGGGATACAACCCCTTGGTCGGCTAGGCCCCTTGATAGCCTCCCTTGGCCGGCCAAGTCTTGAACAAGAGCTCCTTGGCCGACGAAGATCTTCATGGATTAGAAGTCATGTTTTTTCAAGAACTCAAACATGTTCTTCGTGACATAAAGAGCCAATTATCACAACGAAGGTCAGATTCAGATCTTTTTTGTCTAAAAATCATACATTATGTATCCTAAGGCTTTCACACATATCAAAATACCGAAGGATAAAAATCTAACATAAGAATCAAAACATGTTCAAACTAAGGAATAGTGTTCATGCATCCATGGAAAAATCAACCAAATCAAGTGAAATAGCGGGAATAGAAAGCTTACCCACTACATGATGTCGTTGAGGAAGAAGGTGGGAAGCTTAGATCGTTGAAACAGTGCAAAAATCCTGGGAAGATGATGCTGGTGAGTTCGGCCCTCTAAAGAGAAGGAGGAGATTTTTCTAATGCAAATTTCTAGTGAGAGAAAATGAAAAATAAAAAGTGAGAAGTGAAAAAGGTTTTCCCTCCAAAAAGCACTTATGTAGTGCATGTGGGACCCTTTCTTCAATTACTTCACCTACACAACAAAAATACAACTAAAACAGTTATTTTTGAACAGCAACAAGATAAGACAATCAGGGTAAAAAATTTTAAAGGACTAAGAACGTAAGAAATTTTATTCAGCAAAGGCTACTATAGCCCTGACCACACCAACATAGCAGGGAAAGTCCCTATCCATACAAGCGTCTGCACAGGGACTTGGGTGGTAACTGGTATCCCATGTTTTGTCTTCCTAACGTGGTAGTGCTTACATGGACAGAATTAGTGCCACATGGCAATACAACTCACTGGTATGAAGACAAAGTCAGTACTTGAGAAAACGGAGACCCCGCCACTCAAACGAGCATCGAACACAAGACTATGTTCCTCACATAAGTTGGCCGCCCACCCTTGGCCGGCCAGCCTCTGGACAATGCCATGGCCGGCCAGCCTGCTCGCTACAGGTGCTTGGCTGGCCAAAAAGGGTTCTACAGGATTCTTTATTCACTTCTACACGTGGACAACATCCTCTGGGCTGCGAATTGGTCCCTAAAAGCCCAACAAAATAGCTGAATAATATCTAGATTCAATGGCATTTTTGTCTTTTTATAATTTAATAATAAAATATATAAATATATAGGGTTTCAAGTTGTAATCTAGGGTTTAGGCCTCCTATATAAAGGCCTTAACTTTAACCTAAAAAACCTAAGCTCTGTTAAGCCTAGTACTTGCCTCCAAGCTCTAAGCCTAAGTTTAACAACTTCTCTCTCTTCGTCACACGCCTATACAAGCACTATCACTTGAGTTTTTCCATTCTTGGTTCATACATTATATTCCTAAGGGGGCTATACAACAGATCCAATCTTTATTGATTTGGATAGTATTAACCCTCAGTATAAATACAACTAAAAGGCGAGTCAGTCATTACCTACTATCACAAGGGGGCCAAACCTCTATAAAAAATCTATGTATTTATTACTTTTCATTCTTGTTTATGGAACACGTGGAAAGCATCAGATCTATACAACCTCGCTGTCGGTTGATCACTTTTTGAGGTCTACACAATTGATGCTAGGTGGCCTAAATTTGGCAATGAACTTAGGAATATCCGTATTTTATTTTAAGCAGATGGAATCAATCTACATACCACCCTTAGCAGTAAATATGGTTGTTGGCTAGTTTTGGTTGTGATGTATAACTTGCCACCTTTGTTGGTAATGAACAAGAAGTTCACTATGCCTACACTATTGATATCAGGCCATTCAAAGCTTGGTAATGAAATTGATGTGTACTTAGCCCCTCTAGTTGATAATATGAGTCAATTGTGGTATGAGGGTGTTCTTGCATATGATTCCTTTAGGAAAGAAGAATTCAATCTTAAGGCCATATTACCGTGGACAACTAATGATTTTCCAACATTTGGAAATATTTCTAGATACAGTGTGAAAGGGTACAAAACATATCCTATTGGTGAGGAGAAAACATGATCTATGTATTTAAAACTTTCGAAGAAAATTTGTTATATGCGACACCGAATGTTTTTTCCAAACGAACATGTGTTTTAGACTTGGAAAAAAGCATTTGACGGTAAGCAAAAATTTGAATTGCCACCGCCACCTTTGTAAGGGGAACAAGTGTTAGAATAGTTGAATAAAGTTCAATTCGACCTTGGAAAACAAAAAAGTTACTCTAAGGAAAAAAAAAGGTCACCGTGAGAAAAGTGACGTTGTTACAAATAAACCTCAGGGGCCATGGAAAAAGAAGTCAATATTTTTTGAGCTCGAGTACTAGAAGCATTTGATATTACGTCATAATCTGGATGTGATGCACATTGAGAAAAATGTGTTAGAAAGCTTCGTTAATACCTTGTTCAATAATCCTGAGTGGAGCAAAGATGGAATCAAACATTCCTAGATTTGAAAGAGTTAGGGATTTGAGCCAATTTACACCCACAAGTTGTTGGTCGATGAACATTCTTACCACCAGCTTGTCATGCTTTAACTAAACAAGAGAAGCAATCTTTGTGTGATTCTATCTCCTAGGTGAAGGTACCTGAAGGGTACTCTTCAAATGTCTCAGATTGGGTACATATTAATTTTGAGTGGTCTGAAATCTCACGATCATCATCTATTGATTCAGCACATTTAACTAGTTATTATCCATTCTATGTTGCATAAGAAAGTTAGATATGCAATTATGAGGTTGTGTTTATTCTTCAAATCTCTTTGTTGTAAAGTAGTTGATGTGGCTAAGTTAGAGAATATTTAGTTAGAAATTGTAGAAGTTTTGTGTTATTTGGAACAATTTTTCTCGCCTTCCTTTTTTAACATAATGGTTCCCCTAACAATGCACTTGGTGAGAGAGGAGAAGTAGTGTGGACTTGTGTACTTGAGATAGAAGTACCCATTTGAATGATACATGAAAATCTTGAAAGGTTTTGTCAAAAATAGAAGTAGGCCTGAGGGTTGTATTGTTGAATCATACATCATTAAAGAGA